>NC_142461.1:90831818-90983333 GCF_049115385.1 Moschus berezovskii | reverse complement strand
GCACGAGGAATAGCAGAGAGATACACCCTACCATGCCCTCAGAAAGGTTAATCCAGTGATAGAGAGAGAGAGATCAACAAGAGAAATAAGCAACATATATATCATGTTAGGTATTGATAAGTGATAAGGGGGGGAAAAAAAACAAAAAACAAAAGGAGGAGGCTGGATACAACTGTCAAAGGGCCGAAGGGAGGGAGTGAAATTAACGGATGCACAACCAATGATGTCCTCAATGAGAGGCTCATACTTAAATCTGAAGGGAGTGAGGAGGCTAGGCTCACAGATCAATGGGGAAGAGTATTTCTGGCAGAGGTGATGCAAATGTCAGGTTCTATGACAAAGCATGGGCGACACGTTGAGGGCCCCACAGAGGCCAGTGTGGCTGGAGCCTGACGTTCACAGGGAGGGACAAGGAAATAAGACGCTAGAGGAGCAGGAATAGGACCATTCTGAACCCTGCTTCCGCAACACAGACCTTTTTATCAGTCACAGAAAGACCACCCTTCCATCTAATTTTCACTTCCTCAAAACTCTCCAGTGGTTATTTCTTCAAGAATCTGTATCTGCATAATTCAAGAGAACAACCTACCCTCTATAAAAAGAAAAAAATTACACAGCAAGCCAACATATGCCTAGGGAGAAATCCTCAGCTCCTATTAATAAAAATGGAAACGGTTTGAGGCTGAGTGTAAGCTTCTATAGGATTGGGACCAGGCGTCACAACAGAGAACACAGCTCAACACCATGGGTGACTGGACGTGCACCGACGCTGTGGAAAGACATCAGACTGGTTAAAAAGAATAACACGCAGAGTTACAGGAGACTGAAGCATTGAAATTTACCACAGGGACATGTTTTTAAATGTTGCAATACATCAAACTCTGGCAAAATTTAAATGCCAAGCTGGCTAATGCAGTATCCAGGCCACACCCCTTTCCTGCCCAACCAGCTTCTCAACAAGAGTAAGATGCTATCAGCCAAGATATGTGGCAGCAGGGTTTGGGGGTGGTACCTTCAGACCTGCTATCTTCCAATTCCATTCAGTCCTGATCAGCCCAGTTTCATGCACCATATACACAGTTTTCTCGTTTTTAATTTCACTTTATATTGGAGTACAGTTGATTAATAATGTTGCATCAGTTTCAGGCATACAGCAAAGTGATGCCATTATACATATACTTGTATCTATTCTTTTTCAAATTCTTTAGTTTTCTAATGAACAAATATTCATAAGAAATTCTACACAACTCATTGCAGTGACTCCACTGTTCTTAAGAATTTGGCCAAGGCAACAAGCATGGACTAGAGGGCATACCTGGAACCTGTATAACAGCAACAATTTTTTTAAAAGCTATTATTATTAATAACTAAGTAGTCACAATCCTTCCCATTCAGGTTCTGCTGAGGCCACAGCCACCGCCCCACCCACAAAAATGGACAAATTCCTGTTGCTGGGTTATTTCACAACTCTCCTTGGTTGGAAGTTTTCAGAAGAACTTCTTTCAAAGTAAAGAAGTCGCTGGGGCTAAAGTAATCTATAGAGTGGAAAACTGCAGGGAAGAAGTGACTAAGAACCCCAGGAAGGTGTGGATCAGAGGAGTGAAAACAAGCGTTGAGGAGAGATGAAAGGGAAGTGTGAGGCGCGAGAGAGGGGAGAGAACTTTTAGAGATGTTTCTTGGAATTTTTAAAAATAAATGCAATCTCTTTTTAATGTTCTCTGAAGGAAGTGTGAGATCTAGAGACACTCGTTACTTTTCATTTCAGCACTATGTTCCTCGGGGTGGTATAGCGTATCAACGATTCTTGGAACAACCAGACTCGAGCAAATAGTCTAGATACAGACATAAAAAAATGCAGCAAGCCAGAAAGAGAAAAGCAAATATACTAATGCAAACCTGTGGAATTTAGGAAAACTGTACAGATGAATTTATCAGAAAAGCAGGGATGAGACGCAGAGAACAGACACATGGACACCGAGCGGGGGAGAGGGAGGTGGGATGAATTAGAAGATTAGGACTGACGTGTATACACCACCACGTGTGAAACAGCCAGCCAGTGGAAAGCTGCTGTATATCACAGTGAGCTCAGCTCGGAGCTCTGTGACGACCTAGAAGGGGGCCTGGGGAACGCGAGGGGGGCTGAAGAGCGAGGGGATGTATGTAGAATATAGCTGATTCACTTCCTTGTACAGCAGAAACAAACACAACGTTGTAAAGCAGTTATACTCCAATAAAAATAAAACTTAAAAATGCAGTGAATTCTTCACTTGACACAACGCAGTCTGCGTTACTGAGGTCAATGACATATTCCAAAACCAAGTGTGGCAAAGATGTTACAGAGAAAATCACCACCAGATGTCCCCTGCCTACCTCAAACACTGAAGCCAGTTACTCTACAGACATTCAAAATCATACCCCGGATTTCTCTCAAACTACCTAAAAAGGCAGAGATTTGGGCAAAGATTCATTTTCTCGTATTTTTCCAGTCTCGGTTGAAAGTCCAGTAACAAAAACCTGCTTCCCTGCAGTAGTGTTCTCCAATCATCTAGAAGATTATAATCAGTTGACTCAAGAAAGAAGAACTTTCTCTAGGGATCACCAATCTAACTGGTCCATCCTTTACCTTCCAGTGTGGTCATGCATCCTTCAACACTGAAGGCTTTTCCACCCACAGGGAAGTTTCGGATCAAAGATTCACATATACCACAGAGCACACCCCTGGATGAGGAGTCAAGTAAGCTTCTCATTTACGCAAAAAAGTTCTCTGTTCTGACCATAAAAATAAGCATTTGAGACATTGGTGATTACACCAGCATCTTAGAAAATGTTATCAAACTGAAATAAGAAACCTTTAAGTAGAGTAAGAACTAAAAACATTTTCTGAAAAGATCCTCTAAAACCAAAGGATAGAGGCAAAGACTAGGAAGCACCTCTTTATTACACTATACAAAACTCCAAATCCTAATAAACAGGATGCCTTCCATTCTGTTTTATGCTTGTTCCTAGTTTCTTGATTTGCTTCAAGGATTACATATTATGTCTACCATGAAAAACAAGAAGTTATTCAAAATTGTGCATAGAAAAAAACAGAAAGAAAATCTACCTTTAAAATGTTCTGAGTAAGGATATTTGAGGGTAAGCTGCCCTTTACTTTTCACTTTCCTGTATTTTCTGAAGCTTTTAGAATGAATGTAGTAATTTCAAATGAAAAACAACTTTTTACAAAAAGATGTTTAAATTACCTAAATGTCAAAGGGCTGAGTATTTATTAAGATTTATAAGTGTACAAATACAAAATAAAATCAGGAAGAAAGTTTTGGCCACTGATCAAATTACATTTCAAACAACTTAACACCACACATACCAGTGCTTCTCCAACTTAAGGAGACAGAGTAACCACCTAGATGATGCAAGAGAGCAGGTCAAAGGAGCTCTCAGGTGATACTAATCTGCCAATCACTTGACCTTGCTCTGAGTAGCCAAGGTGGATGCAATGCGAAGCTAATAGAGCCTCAGGAAGCCTGCCAAGCTCCTTCCAGAGTGGACAGAAGAGAAACGAACTCTGAATCCCACCTTCCTTCAAAGTTCTAAAGCAGGGGCACAGATTTCTCTCTCTCCAGTCATCCCTTGCTGATTAAATACTTAGTCATGGCCTTAAAAGGGGGCCAATGAAATTAAGATCATCATGACTCCAAAATATAAGGAGCTTTTTTTTTAGAGTATCTGATGGAGCCAGCCTCTGACTTCAACTTGGCAGACTGCCTCTGGACTCCCTAGAATTCTCCATACCAAACTTCTTGGTGGAGCTTCCAAACACCACACTGTCTCCTACAATGATTTGTCACAGGCCTAAGAATAGGATGGAGAACACCGATTTTGAATCTCTCACTCCTAAGGAGATAAAAAAAAAAGAAAAAAAGGCAAGCATGCCCTCCACAAGCCAACCAAGTGCTTACCAGACGCTCTGGATCCCGAAGTTGTGGGAAGGAGGGGGAACCTGTAAAGAGTCAGAACATTTTCTGCCCTTTCACTCCCATCCTCATGCTCCATCAGGAGCTCCAGAACAAAACCACTCAGAAACTCCAAAAAAGCCTCAGGAGGAGACTGAAAGGCCCAAGAAACTACTTAGCCTCCCAACCCCACAGTCAATATGCTCCACCTGGCTAGCTCATCAAGACACTGCTGCTGCTGCTGCTAAGTCGCTTCAGTCATGTCCGACTCTGTGCGACCCCATAGACAGCAGCCCACCAGGCTCCCCCGTCCCTGGGATTCTCCAGGCAAGAAAACTGGAATGGGTTGCTATTTCCTTCTCCAGTGCACGACAGTGAAAAGTGAAAGTAAAGTCGCTCAGTCATGTCTGACTCTTCGAGACCCCATGGACTGCAGCCTACCAGGCTCCTCCGTCCATGGGATTTTCCAGGCAAGAGTACTGGAGTGGGTTGTCATTGCCATCAAGACGCTAGAGGGTGACTAGTGTTTCCTTTCACCCTAAGGAGTAAAGTGCCTGCCTCAGAGGCCTCCCAGTTCTACACAGTGAGAACCTCAGAAAGAAACAAACTTAATTAACCATTCAGAAGAACACAGAATTTCCACCAGCCTCCAGGTCCCCAAACACCACAATTGCCATTTATCCCCCACACTGCCATTTCCTGCCTGCAGTGAACTAATTACACACAGTGGGAATTCTGGAGCTGCCGGTTCTAATGTTTATCTGCTGCTAACTTGTTGTGTGACCTCAAAGACATTTCTCTAGTGCCTCTATTTCCTCTGCTATAAAAGCAAGATAAGGGAATGACATGCTTGACAGAGAGCCCTAATATAACACCACAGTCATCACCACCCTAGAAACGCTCACAGGGATGGTAATTAACGTGTTCCTTTTACCACGGCCTTTAAAGACAACTGATGATATGTTGTGAAAAGCATGGAACCTCAAATGATACTTCCTCTTTCGCTAAAACATCTCAGTGGCAGACACTCCCTAAAAATTGTTGATAAAAACAGTATGAGGTGTGCTTCTTTGTACAGTACAAGGGGATGTATTTTTCCATAACCATCATTCCCATAGCAGACAAGAGCTTCATAAGTAGAAGAGACAAGAGAAAAATCACCTTCAATTAGATCTCTGTAACCTTCACATCCAGCCCTGGAAAACATAATTAAGTAAAACTGAGTTGTTACTTCCTGACCAGTGCAACATTTTGCAACCCCTGGAAACTGTGAAGACTAGTAAGAGAAAAGCTGGTTACAAAACATTCATTAAAACCTGATTTTTCGTAAATCTATGTGGGCACAGAAAAATATTCAATAAATGGGACTATTATATTTTACATCTATTAGAATCCCAATTGTTTTTAATACATTTGAATATAGGTGTGTCAAAAATGTAATGCAAATGTTCCCAGTATGTTGTCTCTTCATTTGTACAGAAGTTTTAAATTTTAGTGTATTCAAATCTGCTCATTTTCTCTTCACAGGTTGCTTCTTTTGCTTTAAAGCCATGAAAACTGTTCAGTTCAGTTCAGTTGCTCAGTCGTGACCGACTCTTTGCGACCCCATGAATCACAGCACGCCAGGCCTCCCTGTCCATCACCAACTCCCGGAGTTCACTCAAACCCACCTCCATCGAGTAGGTGATGCCATCCAGCCATCTCATTCTCTGTTGTCCCCTTCTCCTCCCGCCCCCAATCCTTCCCAGCATCAGAGTCTTCTCCAGTGAGTCAACTCTTCACATGAGGTGGCCAAAGTATTGGAGTTTCAGCGTCAGCATCAGTCCTTCCAATGAACACCCAGGATCGATCTCCTTTAGAATGGACCAGTTGGATCTCCTTGCAGTCCAAGGGACTCTCAAGAGTCTTCTCCAACACCACAGTTCAAAAGCATCAATTCTTCAGCACTCAGCTTTCTTCACAGTCCAACTCTCACATCCATACATGACCACGGGAAATACGATAGCCTTGACTAGACGGACCTTGGTTGGCAAAGTAATGTCTCTGCTTTTTAATATATTATCAAGGTTGGTCATAACTTTCCTTCCAAGGAGTAAGCATCTTTTAATTTCATGGCTGCAATCAGCATCTGCAGTGATTTTGGAGCCCAAAAAAATAAAGTCTGACACTGTTTCCACTGTTTCCCCATCTATTTCCCATGAAGTGATGGGACCAGATGCCATGATCTTCATTTTCTGAATGTTGAGCTTCAAGCCAACCTTTTCACTCTCCTCTTTCACTTTCATCAAGAGACTTTCCAGTTCCTCTTCACTTTCTGCCATAAGGGTGGTGTCATCTGCATATCTGAGGTTATTGATATTTCTCCTGGCAATCTTGATTCCAGCTTGTGCTTCTTCCAGCCCAGCATTCCTCATGATGTACTCTGCATAGAAGTTAAATAAGCAGGGTGACAATACACAATCTTGACGTACTCCTTTTCCTATTTGGAACCAATCTGTTGTTCCATGTCCAGTTCTAACTGTTGCTTCCCGACCTGCATACAGGTTTCTCAAAAGGCAGGTCAGGTGGTCTGGTATTCCCATCTCTTTCAGAATTTTCCACGGTTTATTGTGATCCACACAGTCAAAGGCTTTGGCATAGTTAATGAAGCAGTTCAGTTCAGTCGCTCAGTCATGTCCGACTCTTTGCGACCCCATGAATCTCAGCACGCCAGGCCTCCCTGTCCATCACCAACTCCCAGAGTTCACTCAGATTCATGTCCATCGAATCGGTGATGCCATCCAGCCATCTCACTCTCGGTCGTCCCCTTCTCCCGCCCCCAATCCTCCCCAGCATCAGAGTCTTTTCCAGTGAGTCAACTCGTCGCATGAAGTGGGCAAAGTATTGGAGTTTCAGCTTTAGCATCAGTCCTTCCAATGAACACCCAGGATCGATCTCCTTTAGAATGGACTGATTGGATCTCCTTGCAGTCCAAGGGACTCTCAAGAGTCTTCTCCAGCTTGTTTTTCTGGAACTCTCTTGCTTTTTCCATTATCCAGCAGATGTTGGCAATTTGATCTCTGGTACCTCTGCCTTTTCTAAAACCTGCTTGAACTTCTGGAAGTTCATGGTTCACATATTGCTGAAGCCTGGCTTGGAGAATTTTGAGCATGATTTTACTTGCATGTGAGATGAGTGCAATTGTACGGTAGTTTGAGCATTCTTTGGCATTGCCTTTCTTTGGGATTGGAATGAAGACTGACCTTTTCCAGTCCTGTGGCCACTGCTGAGTTTTCCAAATTTGCTGGTATATTGAGTGCAGCACTTTCACAGAATCATCTTTCAGGATTTGAAATAGCTCAACTGGAATTCCATCACCTCCACTAGCTTTGTTCATAGTGATGTTTTCTAAGGCCCACTTGACTTCACATTCCAAGATGTCCGGCTCTAAGTCAGTGAAAATTGTTACTCCTATGCAAAACTAATAAATATTATATTCTCTGCTAGTGTTTCTATCATTTGATTTGCAATATTCAACTCTCAGGAGCTTACATTTGGTGAAGGTCCAATTGATATCTTACTATATCCAAACCATTTATTAAATAATCTATTAAATAATTCTTCCTCATTGCCTTATTTTGAAATTTTAGCATATTTGAGTTATAGTTAGGAAATTATTCCAATTTACTTTTTAAAGTACAAGAACCTCAAAGTAAAAGTCCAAATATACCTAAGAGTTTTATAAGAAATCTCAGTGAGAGATTATGAGCAAATCAAGACATCAAGCCATTTCATCTTCAGTGGGGCATCAGTCAACTGAGCCATAATTTCTGTCTAAAGTCAGTTCTTCCCAGTCAGTACAAGGCTTTGAGTACGTAATTGTGGGGTATATAAGTATACGGCAGCTGAGTCACCAACTGTTTGGATTCTCTGCTTATTTTATGGGGAGGGGCTACTTCTTGGGTGGCAATGTTATTCTAACTCTGACACACCTGGAAATAATACCCTTTGCCCTGAGAAAAATAAAAGAAGTCCAAGAATTCATTGTTTAACTGGTCAAGATTCAGAATCATGGATTTTTACTCTGTTGATTTTTCCTCCAGATCTACTAGAAACCTACCATACATAGTGTGTACTACGTAAATCAGCTCTTGTGTTTTAGATTCTAAAGTCTGCACCTTGCCATTCCCATCAAGACACAAGCTCCTGGAAAGCCAAGCCTGAATCTACTCAACAATGAAAGAAGGAGGGACTCAAGTACAGTCATTGCAGAGACCTCTATGTGAGCCTGACCCACACGGGACACTCAGGAAAGGCTGCCGATGGATCAACTATCTTAGCATCTCAGTCATAAGTGATGCTTGAAGAAAAAAAAGAAAAATAACATTATCATTGACTGCTTTCATCTGAATTCATCTCCCCTACATGGTAATATGGACAGATTTTTGCCATCAGTTCACACCCTGAAGCACAAGGCATGATGATCTTTCTTTCCATTTGCATAGCTAGGACTCATCATTATCCAGCCCTATTTTTTTGACTCAACAAAACAGAATTGCACCATTAGGATTTCAGCATGTCTATTCTTGCAATAACTATTTTGAATTGGGTCTTTTAGAAGCAACCACTGTTTGGGAAAAAAAAATTATAACCTTAAAGGTTCATACATGGCTTGGTCTTAGAATCTGAGCTTTTCTGGTTCAATTCCCTGCTGCTTTTCCAACCAGAAAAGAAATGGCTGAGAGGTTCCCCTGGACCAAGGCACTGGATGGCAGTGCTCAGACTGGTATTCTCTACTTTTAATCCCCTCCACTAAAAATGAACTAGAGAGAGCACCACCATCAAAGGTACAATTACTGAGCATCTAACATTCTCCAAGCTCACTATTAAATATGTCACTTGTTATAATATATCTGGTGCTGTTTTTCTTACCAAAAAAAAAAATCCTAGGATGCATTTCTTCCACATCTCTGAAAAAATTGCTCAATATTATGCTTAATTATTAAGTGGAATTTCAGAGATCTTGCTTAATTTTTTAATCTAATAAGTGAAGAGTGTATTAAGAAATGTGATATTCCACTTCACAATATTGTCTCATATATAAAATAGGAAAGTCCAACTATAACACTGTCCTCTCTGCTTCTCTCTTTTCTGTCAGAGAAGAATGGACACTTTTGTCATGCAGCATAAGGAGGCCAGGGAAGAGGAGGGATTATCTTACAAACTGGCAAAGCAATCGCATTTGGCTCCTCCCATCACTGTCCCCATCCTCCTCCCAAGCCCCCGAGGAGGTTGGAGAAAGAGGCAGAGTTACCTGCTAACCCATCCTGCCCGGCTGCCTCTCCCTGCCTCCCTCCAAGCACTTGCCCAGGGCTGGACCCTGGAGAGCCAGGCACGCCTCCCAGGAGGTTCCCAGGGAGTAGAAAGCAAATGCCAGGGAAACCAGAAAAAGATGCAATTCCTCAACTATACTGGGAGAAAGACAGCTAAAAACACATGTAAGTGAAGACATTTTATTCTCGGGTCTAAGCAGTGAGTCTTCTGGTGGAGGTCATCACAGCCTGGTGAGTCTGCAAGAGGCTGCCCACTGCTCCTGCAGTGGGACCTCCCATCCTTTCAGAAAGGACCACTACAGCCTGTGCTCATCCCTACGTTGAAGATTCAAACCCACACCAGTCCATTTCCCCTGAAATGTGCAGGCTTCCCTGAGACTCTGAGAAGCAAGAGAAAGCAGGCATTTGCAAAGCCTGAAGGTTGGTGCTGGGAAAAACGCAGGAAGGACACTAATTGAAGTCAGGCCCCTGGGGTCACCTTGTCCAGGTGAGTGTTGCTTCACCCTGCATGGAAACTCCCCTCTAGAAGCTTCATTAGGAGGAATGCCAGCACCACCCATGGCCCTCACTGTTGGCCCCCACCCCTTGTGGGCAGGGCCTTTCCCAAGAGACACTGCAGCTCCTCTCACCAACAAGGATCAGAATCCCTGGCCCTTTGACCTTGGGCTTGTTGGCCTGGACTTGCTGTTGATTCAGGGAGCCCAGGCCTTAAGCAGTCTCGCAGGATTCCTCTTAGCCTTTCCAGCTCTGCCACAGCCTTGACAGGAGCTACCCTGGGACCACAGCTGCCTTCAGCCTGGACCCCACATGGAGCAGACATGAACCAACCTACAGGCTCAGTCAGGGCCACAGCTTGAGGCTTGGCCACTAAGTGAAGTCCAAGGTGGAGCCGCCAAGCTCCACTGCCAACCCACCGCTGCAAAAGTCATAGTAAATCACTGTTATCAGCTGCTGTGTTATATTTGTTACCCAGCATTATTATGTCAACTAACTGATACACAGTATAAGAAACTGCTCGTGGCAAATATGGTATGTCTCCTTGCCCAAAATATGATGACTACATTTTAATAAGTGCTTACTATGGGCCCATTTTGGTAAGAGTATTGTGGTTTAGTGGTAGTTGAGTCATTAAGTCCTGTCCGACTCTTGCGACCCCAAGGACTGTAGCCCACCAGGCTCCTCTGTCCATGGGATTTCCCAGGCAACAATACTGGAGTTGCCATTTCCTTCTCCAGGTGATCTTACCAAACCAGGGATTGAATGTGCGTCTCCTGCACTGCAGGCGAATTCTTTACTGACTGAGCCAGAGAAACCCCAAAAGGTGGATGTATTTATTTTTTCCTCAAAAGAGCCCCATCAGACAAAGGGGACCATTATCTCTATTTGAAAGATGAAGCAACAGAGACACAGTTAAGTAACCTGCCCATGGCTGGAAGGTAGCAAGGGCAGGTTTCAAGCCCCGGTCACCTGCACCAGGAGCCCTTGCTTATTAACTTTATGCTCAATGACCTTGCTAACCTCCCCCCATACTTCCCAGTCTGCCTGACAGTCTCCTCTGGGTTCCCAGGCCCTAGGGGTAAAACCCAAACTGACAGGCAGGACAGTCAAGTATTCAAGATCCTTCCCAGCCTGATTCTGCTCATCCCATCCAGGTTCCTGCCCCCTCCCCATCTCTCCCTCAAGGTTGGCCCAATGACATCTCTGGGCTCCTACACTTGACCAAGCCCACCAAGTCCCTCGCCTCCCCCTGGAATCCCCCGCTTTCTGGAGCATCTCAAGGTCATCCCTCTGGGGTGCCTCCTGCAAGACCACTGCCTGCCCCAGCCAGGAGCATGTGACTGCCCATCCTGAGTGTCCCCAACACCAAGGACCTTCTTGAAAGTGCAGCGACGACTGCGGGTTGTCACACTCAGCTCCTGCCAGAGCCCGGCCACATGCCCCTTGAAGGCAACGCCTAGGTTCATTCACTTCCGACAGCCCCACGCTCAGAAAGCCCCATGCTCTCATCAGGGAACTTAAGGAGAAACTGCTAAGTTACAAAACAGTGAAAGGAACATAACATGATGGAGAAATGGATATGGAGACACAATGTCCAAATTTTCATTCTTGAACAACATGTCTTCATTCCTCATAAACATTAATCAAACTGCTCAACACCCCTGGGTCTCCAGCTACATATCTGTCAATTAAAATAGGTCTATCATGATGGTTTCCTCTGCCAAAACCCTCCTCACAGGCTTCTGTTCTCATCAGGTTGTCTTGGGATAAGTAACAAAAGGCATGTATCTGCTTGAAACAGCAGGGAAATTGAAGGCCTATTCCCTAAACGTTCAGTCCTGGCAACACAAGAGCACACATACTATCATTTCAAAAGAAAGAAAGGAAAGTTTGTTGCAGAGGGAGTCACATAATGAATATGTGAAAGGAGAATGATCTCAAGACAAAACCAGGTAAGTAATGACTTGACACGAGGGAGAAAAAGTAAGGGACGCTTGAGAGAGGCCCAGTGCTCAGAACCCAAACTTGCAGCCGACAGGTGGCTGTCATTGCCTTAACCTCAGAGACACCAGTAAAGGTCAGGACTCAGCACCCGGACAGCACCTGTGGAAAGCTGACTAGGGTAGAGGGGTACAGGTTGCAGCTGCTCTCAACACCACATGGCCATGTCCAGGAGTCGGGCCCCAAACTTGGAGAAAAGGGGAAACTACATCCAATGAGAGTGAACTGGTCCGTCTGCGAGTCAGAGGCTTAAACCCCACAAACACAGACTCCTGTCCTCATTGCAGCTTCGCATTCACTAATGAGCTGTTTCTGTTGCTGAGGATACAAGTCCCTGGTGTTTCCTGGCAAAGATTGGGAGAGGCCAGGATAACGGGTGTTCCTGATCCCTGTCACATTCATCAGGGATGGGATGTCACAGAGGCAGTTGGAATGTAAAAACAAGAAGATCCTCGAGACCAGACCACCTAGTAATTTTCACTTTCCAGTCATGGCTTTGTTCAAACAACAGCTTGCAGAAGCACAGCTAAGAGAGAGGAAGCTAAGGCTGCTCCTTTCAGTGGGCAGGGCCAGGAACCCCAGTGTTAGTACAGGAACAGCCTGAGAGCTGGTTGATGGCAGCTTGGGGATCTGGTTTGGGAATCATGTACTTAGGTCAGCCCTACATGCTGCAGTGGGAAACCACAGCTCAGAGAGTAAGGTGACTCATCCAGTGTCATGGAATGGAAGCCAGAAGGACAAAGCTCAGGACTCCAGGTCCTGACTCCCGACCAAACACTCTTTCCTCCACACGGTGCCACCCCCTTTGCTAGGAAGGGCCCTCCAGACCCTCCCCAGAGCAAGATCCAGACCACTCCAGGGCTTAGATTGAGGTAAAGAGGAACTCAGTGACAATATGCCTTACTGATGCATTTATCACACACAAGAGGCAAAGCTCTGCTTTTTACCATCCCATGCTCCTACCCCCCAGCCCAACTGCCCCCAACATGGGCAAGTCATCAGAGCCTTTCAATGGCCTGAAATTTCCCAAGCTCCCCTGCCCCATCCATTTCCCTCTCTGTAGCATTTCCTACAGCTCTGAATCAAATCACTGCCTGCGGTGCTGTGATTCTTCTCTTTGCTGGATTTGTCCCTTACACAGTATATGTGCTTGGTTTTAAAATGCTGTTTACCCCACTTTTAAAATTCATTTTAGAACCCTGCAAGGAGAGATGCCAATATTTAATCATAGGGACTAGAGGGGACTTTACAAACTGCTTACGAGGCACAAACAGAGTAGTTATTTTCCTATTTCCCTTTTGATGGAATTGGCTACTGTATCATACACAGTAACAGTCTGAACCAGAAAGCACTCCTGCATCCTTATCTCACCCTCACATAATCAAAAAGAAAAAAAACACGCATTGTAATAGAAAAGAAAAGAGGAAACTAGAACTTCATATTTGTTTGAAATTTAATTAAACTTGAAAGGTTTGTAGGGACAATTCATTTCCTTTTGTAGTCTAAGACCATAAACTTCACATTCCATTTTACCAGTACAGTGATAAAAAGTAACCACATGCTATTTTAATTGTAATAATAAATAATATATAACAACATTAGATTAAAAGTTTCTTTTAAATAGCCAAGTGGAAACACATATTCCCTACCATTCTGAATTGACATTTTCTAAAAGGCTCTGTAAACATTTTTAAGGCATGTGTCTATTTAATTGCTTTTGTTAATAACACTTGCATTCTTCTCTAGAAAGATGACTTTACAGTAAGCAAACAGGTATGTCTTTATATGTGTCCTAGTTAATCCTCCAAATTGACAAGTTTAAAATGGATGGAGTATGCTCTTTACAAAAAATGTTGAATGTACAATTAAACAGAACAGGAAACCTCCCACAACCTCTGGGTCATTCAGATTTGGAGTCAGATAACATCCCTGTCCTTGTCAATTCCACGTCATCAACACCTATCAGGACAATGCTGAATAGTCTTTGAGGGCAAAGTGAAGCAGGAATCCTAGACAAGTCACCCTGAAGATGAACATGGGGGCTGGTGTTATGTTACCCCAACCAGACACAACAAATGGAGCCAGGAAGTGGACCAAACATGGATTGCCTCTCTATGGAAATTGCTGTGCACGTGTACATTGGTGGGGGTTCCCAGGTGGCACAGTGGTAAAGAACCTGCCTGCCAACGCAGGAAACATAAGAGACCTGAGTTCGATCCCTGGGTCGGGAAGATCCCCTGGAGAAGGGAATGACAACCCACTCCAGTATTCTTGCCCGGAAAATTCCATGGACAGAGGAAACTGGCAGGCTACATACAGTCCATGGGGTCACAAAGAATTGGACACAACTGAAGCAACTTAGCATGCACATGTACATTTGTGTGTGTCTGTGATGTGATAAAAACATTTCAGAGTGAGAAGAGCTGCTCACTGCTGATAAGAGAAAACAGGAATTGTGGGATAAGCTAAGAAGTTCTTCCTATTAACAAAATATGAGGTCAGATATTACTAAAAGGATTTACAAGCCTCTAGTTCCAAAATTCTTTGATTCTATGGGGTAGAAAGTGACTGTTCCATCAGAAAACTAAGATCCAAAAATACTAACGATGAAGCTCACCTCTTCTGACAGGTTACCCTTTGATGGAAACCACTTGCCAGAATATTAAACTTCCTGTTTCCTGTCTCCTTCAAAAGACTTTTCTACAAGCACCCTAGGGGCACAGCCTGTGTTTAATTCATTCCTGTGATCCAACATGGTACCTGAACTTCACAGTGAGGAAGCCAAAACTGCAGAAATATAGGGTAGAAAATATTAAAGGAAAATTTAATTTTTATTTTAAAATAATGAATGCTTCCGTTCCGTCGCTCAGTCGTGTCTGACTCTTTGCGACCCCGTGGACTGTAGCCTACCATGGGATTCTCCAGGCAAGAATACTGGAGTGGGTTACCGTTTCCTTCTCCAGGGGATCTTCCCGACCCAGGGATCGAACCCGGGTCTCCCGCATTGGAGGCAGACGCTTTAACCTCTGAGTCACCAGGGAAGCCCAACATAATAATAAATAAAAAGTTTAATCAAACTCCTTGGTACCTTGATGTTACATTAATAAATACCTCAATTAAAATGCTTCTTTTCTAGTAACTACTATGCCAAACCTTCCAAAGCACAAGACAAAGGGAATGTTTATTATGTGATTTTATTGCTTTGATTATTATTTTTTCTTCCCTTGGAGGAACCAAGCAGCAACTCCTGCCCCATCACTCAGATTCTTAGAACATAAAAACAATCATCAAAAACAAGCATAAATAATACTCTCCATCTCATTAACCAGGAACTAGACAGGAACAAAACAAAGATGTCTCCTCTCATCACTTCTGTTCAACATTGTACTGTCACTTCTAGCCAAGGTAGCTGGGCAAGAAAAAGAAATAAAAGGAATCTCTACCAGAAATAAGTAAAACTATCTCCATTTTTAGATGGTCTTGTATATAAACATTCTAATGAATTCACTAAAAATCATTAGAGCAAATAAATTAGAAAACCTTCAGCAAGGTTTCAGAATACAATCAAACCATAAGAATCAATTGTGTTTCTATGCAATACCAATAGAAAATCCAAAAATAAAACTGGGACAGTTTCATTTATACTTCAGCAGAAAGAATAAAATTCTCAGTAATAAATTTAACAAAAGAAGTGAAACACTTGAACACTGAAAATTAACAACATCATTGAAAGAAATTAAAGAAGACCTAAATAACTGGAAAAACATCCTATGTTCATGACAAGAAGACAATATTGTTAAAATGCATTAATCCCCAAATTCACCTCCAGATTCAATGTAATCAATATCAAAATCCCCACTGGATTTAATGCTGAAATTAACAAAATAATCCTAAAATGTGTTTAGCAACATAAGGCCTAGCATAGCCAAAGGCATCTTCGGGGAAAAAAAGAACAAAGTAAGAAGACTTATATTTTCAGAATTCAAAGCTACTACAAAACAAGAACAATCAAGACTGTGTGTCAGTGACATAAGGATAGATACAGAGATCAACAGAATGGAATTTAGAACATGGGAGGGCTGATGCTGAGGCTGAAGCTCCAGTACTCTGGCCCCCTCATGCAACGAGCTGACTCACTGGAAAAGACTCTGATGCTGGGAGGGATTGGGGGCAGGAGGAGATGGGGACAACAGAGAATGAGATGGCTGGATGGCATCACCAACTCGATGGACACGAGTTTGAGTGAACTCTGGGAGTTGGTGATGGACAGGGAGGCCTGGCGTGCTGTGATTCATGGGGTCGCAGAGAGTCGGACACGACTGAGCAACTGAACTGAACTGATGATCAAATGATTTTTTATAAGAGTGCTATGAAAATCAATGGGGAAACAATATACTTGTCCACAAACGGTGCTGGGACAACTGGACAATTACATGCAAAAAGAACAAATTTGTATCCCTAACTCACACCATATACAAAAATTACCTCAAAATAGATCTTTTTGTATATAGTGTGAGTTAGGGGTCCAAATTTATTCTTTTGCATGTAAGTATCCAGTTGTCCCGGCATCATTTGTGTACAAGAGTATTCTTTCCTCCATTGATTGTCATCAGTTCAGTTCAGTTGCTCAGGCGTGTCTGACTCTGTGACACCATGGACTGCAGCACGCCAGGCTTCCCTGTCCATCATCGATTCCCAGAGCCTACTCAAACTCATGTCCATCGAGTCAGTGATGCCATCCAGCCATCTAATCCTCTGTTGTCCCCTTCTCCTCCCACCTTCAACCTTTCCCAGCATCAGGGTCTTTTCCAATGAGTCAGTTCCTCACATCAGGTGGCCAAAGTACTAGAGTTTCAGCTTCAGCATCAGTCTTTCCAATAAATATTCAGGACTATTTCCCTTAAGATTGACAGGTTGGATCCCCTTGCAGTCCAAGGGACTCTCAAGAGTCTTCTCCAGCACCACAGTTCAAAAGCATCAGTTCTTCAATGCTCAGTTTTCTTTATAGTCCAACTCTCACAACCATACATGACTACTGGAAAAACCATAGCTTTGACTGGATGGACCTTTGTTGGCAGAGTAATGTCTCTGCTTTGTAATACTCTCTCTAGGTTGGCCATAGCTTTTCTTCCAAGGAGCAAGTGTCTTTTAATTTCATGGCTGCAGTCACCATCTCAATAGAACTCTACAAAAAATTAGTTGATCATAAATATATACAATTACAACACAAGAGATGACTCTAAACATGGACATCACCAGATGGTCAACATCAAAGTTAGATTGATTATGTTATTTGCAGCCAAAGACAAGGAAGTTCTACCTAATCAGTAAAAACAAGACTTGGAGCTGACTGTGGTTCAGGCTATGCGCTCCTTATTGAAAAATTCAAGCTTAAATTGAAGAAAGTAGGGAAAACAACTAGGCCATCCAGGTATGACCTAAATCAAATCCTTTATGATTATACAGTGGAAGTGATGAATAGATTCAAACAAGGGATTAGATCTGGCAGACAAAGTACCTGAAGAACTATGGACAGAGGTTTATAACACGTATAGGAGGCAGTGACCAAAACTATCCCAAATGCAATCCCAAATGCATCCCAAATGCAAGAAGCCAACGTGGTTGTCTGAGGAGGCTTAACAAATAGCTGAGAAGAGAAGAGACCCAAAAAGCAAGGGAGAAATGGGAAAATATGCCCAACTGAATGCAGAGTTCCAGAGAATAACAAGGAGATATAAGAAGGCCTTCTTCAATGAACATGCAAAGAAACAGAGGAAAATGATAGAATCAGAAAGACCAGAGATCTTTTCGAGAAAATGGAGATATCAAGGGAATATTTCATGCAAGGATGGGCATGACAAAGGACAGAAATGGTAACAACCTAACAGAAGCAGAAGAGATTAAGTAAAAGTGGCAAGAATACACAGAAAAACTGTATAAGAAAGGTCTTAATGATCCGATAACCACGACGGTGTGGTCACTCACCTAGAGCCAGACATCTTGGAATGTGAAGTCTAGTGGATCTTAGGACATACTACTACAAACAAAACTAATGGAAGGGATGGCATTTCAACTTAATTATTCCAGCTGAGCTATTCAAATCCTAAAAGACAATGCTGTTAAAGTGCTGCACTCAATATGCCAGCTAATTTGGAAAACTCAGCAGTGGCCACGGGACTGGAAAAGGTCAGGTTTTCATTCCAATCTCAAAGGAGGGCAATGCCAAAGAATGTTCAAGTTACTGTACAATTATGCTCATTTCACATACTAGTAAGGTAATGCTCAAAATTATTCAAGTCAGGATTCAGCAGTATGTGAATCAAGAACTTTCAAATGTATAAGTTGGGTTTCAAAGAGGCAAGAGAACCAGAGATCAAACTGCCAGGATTCACTGGATCATGTAGAAAGCAAGGGAATTCCAGAAAAACATCTACCTTGGCTTCATTGACTACACTAAAGCTTTTGATTGTGTGGATCACAACAAACTGTGGAAAATTCACAAAGAGATGGGAATACCAGACCACCTTACCTGTCTCCTGAGAAACCTGTATATGCTGGTCAAGAAGCAACAGTAAGAACTAGACATGGAACAATGGACACTGTCAAAATTGGGAAAGGAGTACAACAAGGCTGTATTTTGTCAACCAGAATATAGAGAGTATATCAAGTGAAATCCAAGGCAGGATGAATCACAAGCTGGAATCAAGGCTGTCAGGAGAAATATCATCAATCTCAGGTATGCAGATGATACCACGATAATAGTAGAAAGTGAAGAGGAAATAAAGAGCCTCTTGAAGGTGGAAGAGGAGAGCAAAAAAGCTGGCTTATAACTCAACATTTAAAAAACTAAGATCATAGCATCTGGTCCCATCACTTCATGGCAAACAGAAGGGGAAACAGTGGAAGCAATGACAGATTTTATTTTCTTGGGCTCCCAAATCACAGCAGATGGTGACTGCAACCATAAAATTAAAGACACTTGCTCCGTCGAAGAAAAGCTATGACAAACCTAGACAGTGCGTTAAAAAGCAGAGACATCAATTTGCTGACAAAGGTCTGTCTAATCAAAGGTATGGTTTTTCCAGTAGTCATGTACATATGTGAAAGCTGGATCATAACGGAGGGTAAGCACCAAAGAATTGATGCTTTTGAACTGTGGTGTTGGAGAAGACTCTTGAGAGTCCCTTGGACTGCAATAAGATCAAACCAAATCAATACTAAAGGAAATCAACCCTCAATATTCATTGGAAGCACTGATGCTGAAGTTCTAAAATCTTTACCTGAGGCAAGGAGTCAACTCACTAGAAAAGACCCTGATGCTGAGAAAATTGAAGACAAAAGGAGAAGGGGACAACAGAAGATGGGATGGTTAGATAGCATCACCAACTTAATGGACATGAATTTGAGCAAACTCTGGGATATAGTGGAAGACAGAGGAGGCTGATGGGCTACAGTCCATGGGGTCATAGAGAGTCAGACACAACTTAGTGACTGAACAACAACAGATCAAATATCTAAATGGAAGAGCTAAAATTATAAAACAATTAGAAGTAAACTTTTGAGACTTCGTATTAGGCAGTGGTTTCTTAGATATGACAACAAAAGCACAACGGAAAACAAAACATAAACAGAATGTTATAAAAATTAAAACTTTTGTGTTTCAAAGTATATTAGCAAGGAAATGAAAAGATAACCTACAGAGGGAGAGAAAACATTTGTAAATCATACATCTGATGAGGGGGTCGATGCATGTTACAGGAGGCTTGGGGCTGGTATGCAGGAATGACCCAGAGGGAGGATAAGGGGAGGAGGGAGGTGTGAGGGGAGTTCGGGAGGGGGAACTCATGTACACCCGGGGCGGATTCATGTCAATGTATGGCAAAACCAACCAATATAATATTGTAAAATAATTAGCCTCCAATAAAAATTAAAATGAAGCAGGGCAAAGGCTAATAGAGTTTTGTCAAGAGAACGCACTGGTCATAGCAAACACCCTCTTCCAACAACACAAGAGAAGACTCTACACATGGACATCACCAGATGGTCAACACCGAAATCAGACTGATTATATTCTTTGCAGCCAAAGATGGATAAGCTGTTTACAGTTACCAAAAACAAGACCAGGAGCTGACTGTGGCTCAGATCATGAACTCCTTATTGCCAAATTCAGACTGAAATTGAAGAAAGTAGGGAAAACCACTAGACCATTCAGAAATGACCTAAATCAAATCCCTTATGATTATACAGTGGAAGTGAGAAATAGATTTAAGGGACTAGATCTGATAGATAGAGTGCCTGATGAACTCTGGACAGAGGTTCGTGACATTGTACAGGAGATAGGGACCAAGACCATCCCCATGGAAAAGAATTGCAAAAAAGCAAAATGGCTGTCTGAGGAGGCCTTACAAACAGCTGTGAAAAGAAGAGAAGCGAAATGGAAAAGAAATGCAAAAAAGCAAAATGGCTGTCTGAGGAGGCCTTACAAACAGCTGTGAAAAGAAGAGAAGCGAAAAGCAAAGAGGAAAAGGAAAGATATCAGCATCTGAATGCAGCGTTCCAAAGAATAGCAAGGAGAGATAAGAAAGACTTCCTCAGTGATCAATGCAAAGAAATAGAGGAAAACAACAGAATAGGAAAAACAAGAGATCTCTTCAAGAAAATCAGAGATTCCAAGGGAATATTTCATGCAAAGATGGGCTTGATAAAGGACAGAAATGGTATGGACCTAACAGAAGCAGAAGATATTAAGAAGAGGTGGCAAGAATACACAGAAGAACTGTACAAAAAAGATCTTCACGACCAAGATAGTCACGATAACGTGATCACTGACCTAGAGCCAGATATCTTGGAATGTGAAGTCAAGTGGGTCTTAGAAAGCATCACTACGAACAAAGCTAGTGGAGGTGATGGAATTCCAGTTGAGCTGTTTCAAGTCTTGAAAGATGATGCTGTGAAAGTGCTGCACTCAATATGCCAGCAAATTTAGAAAACTCAGCAGTGGCCACAGGACTGGAAAAGGTCAGTCTTCATTCCAATCCCAAAAAAGGCAATGCCAAAGAATACTCAAACTACCACACAATTGCACTCATCTCACACGCTAGTAAAGTCATGCTCAAAATTCTCCAAGCCAGTCTTCAGCGATATGTGAACCGTGAACTCCCAGATGTTCAAGCAGGTTTTAGAAAAGGCAGAGGCACCAGAGATCAAATTGCCAACACCCGCTGGATCATGGAGAAAGCAAGAGAGTTCCAGAAAAACATCTATTTCTGCTTCATTGACTATTCCAAAGCCTTTGACTGTGTGGATCCCAATAAACTGTGGAACATTCTGAAAGAGATGGGAATCCCAGACCACCTGACCTGCCTCTTGAGAAACCTGTATGCAGGTCAGGAAGCAACAGTCAGAACTGTACATGAAACAACAGACTGGTCCCAAATAGGAAAAGGAGTACGTCAAGGCTGTATATTGTCACCTTGCTTATTTAACTTCTATGCAGAGTACATCATGAGGAACGCTGGGCTGGAAGAAGCACAAGCTGGAATCAAGATTGCCGGGAGAAATATCAATAACCTCAGATATGCAGATGACACCACCCTTATGACAGAAAGTGAAGAGGAACTGGAAAGCCTCTTGATGAAAGTGAAAGAGGAGAGTGAAAATGTTGGCTTGAAGCTCAACATTCAGAAAACAAAGATCATGGCATCTGGTCCCATCACTTCATGGGAAATAGATGGAAAAACAGTGGAAACAGTGTCAGACTTTGTTTTTGGGGGCTCCAAAATCACTGCAGATGCTGACTGCAGCCATGAAATGAAAAGACGCTTACTCCTTGGAAGGAAAGTTATGACCAACCTTGATAGTATATCAAAAAGCAGAGACATTACTTTGCCAACAAAGATCCGTCTAGTCAAGGCTATGGTTTTTCCAGTGGTCATGTATGGATGTGAGAGTTGGACTGTGAAGAAAGCTGATCGCTGAAGAATTGATGCTTTTGAACTGTGGTGTTGGAGAAGACTCTTGAGAGTCCCTTGTACCGCAAGGAGATCCAACCAGTCCATTCTAAAGGAGATCAGTCCTGGGTGTTCATTGGAAGGACTGATGCTAAAGCTGAAACTGCAATACTTTGGCCACCTCATGCGACGAGTTGACTCACTGGAAAAGACTCTGATGCTGGGAAAGCTTGGGGGCAGGAGGAGAAGGGGACGACCGAGAATGAGATGGCTGGATGGCATCACCGACTCTGTGGACATGAGTTTGAGTGAGCTCCGGGAGTTGGTGATGGACAGGGAGGCCTGGCGTGCTGTGATTCATGGGGTCGTGGAGAGTCGGACACGACTGAACGACTGAACTGAAAAATTTTTTAAAAATAAATAAATAGAAATTTTAAAAAAGACCTCACTCAACTCCAAAATAAAAAGACAAATAGTCCAAATAAAATTGGCAAAATTATTTTAATAGACATTTCTTCAAAGAAGATAAATGGCCAAAAAGCACATAAAAGATACTCAACAGCATTAGCAGAAAAAAATGCAAATTGAAACCAGAGATACTACTTCACATGCACTAAGATGGCTATAAGCAAAAATGTGGACAATAAAAAGTGTGGAGGAGGATGTAAGGAAGTTGGAACCATCAAACATTGTAGGTGGGAATGCAAAATGACAGCTGCTTTGGATACAGTCTGGCAGTTTCTCAAACAGTCAAATATAGGCTTAACCACATAATCCAGCACTTCCACTCCTAAGCATATATCCAACAGAAATGAAAACATGTCCACACAAAAATCTGTACACGGATGTTCGTAGCAGCATTATTTACAATAGTGAAAAAAAGAAAAGAAAACAACTCAGATCTCCGTCAAGATGAATGAATACACAAATGATACGGTCTATCCACACAATAGAATATTTTCCAGTCATAAAAGGAATGAAGTATTGGTTTATGAACCTCGAATCTTGAAAACATTATGCTAAGAAAGTTACACACAAAAGGCTGCATATTTGTTGTTCTGTTGTTCAATAGTATCCGACTCTGTGACCCCTTGGACTGCAGCACGCCAGGTTTCCCTGTCCTTCATCTTCTGGAGTTTGCTCAAATTCATGTCTATTGAGTCAGTGATGCCATCCAACCATCTCATCCTCTGTTGTCCCCTTCTCCTCCCGCCTTCAGTTTTTCCCAGCATCAGGGTCTTTTCAAATGAGGCAGCTCTTCGCATCAGGTGACCAAAGTACTACAGCTTCAGCATCAGTCAATATTCAGGGCTAGTTTCCTTGAGGATTGACTGATTTGATCTCCTCACAGTCCAAGGGGCTCTCAAGAGTATTCTCCAACACCACAGTTCAAAAGCATCAATTCTTCAGTGCTCAGCCTTCTTTATGGTCCAACTCTCACATCCATACGTGACTATTGAAAAAACCATAGCTTTGACTAGACAGACCTTTGCTGGTAAAGTAATCTCTCAGCTATTTAATATGCTGTCTAGGTTGGTCATAGCTTTCCTTCCCAGGAGCAAGCATTATCTAATTTCATGGCTGCAGTCACCATCTGCAGTGATTTTGGAGCCCAAGAAAATAAAGTCTGTCACTGTTTCCATTGTCTCCCCATCTATTTGCCATAAAGTAATGGGACCAGATGCCATGATTTTAGTTTTCTGAATGTTGAGTTGGATGATTCCATTTATATGAAATGTCCAGAATATGCAAATCCACATGCTAGAGAGTAGCTCAGAGGTTTCCAGGGGCTGACGGATGGAGGGAATGGGAAGTGATTATTAATAGGTATGAGATGTCTTTGTGGAGCCATAGAAACATACCGGAATTAGACAGTGGTGATGGCTGCGCAACCCTATGAATGTATTAAAAACCACTGATGTGTATATATTTTAAAAGGGTGGATTTTATGGCAAGTGTAGTTATCTCAATTTACAATTAACAGCAATAATGATGAGATATTTTCACATATTTTCATGCTGGTGAGAATGTTCACTGGCAGAATTTCCTAGAAGAGGGGTCTGGAAAAGGGTATCAAAACTTACCTGATAAATTCTAAGAATTTATCCTCCATAAATAATTATGAAGTCACAACTTTAGCTCTAAATATTATCTGTAATGTTGTTTACAGTGTCAAATTATTGGAAATACCCTGAAGGCACAACAGAGATTTTGTTAAGCCAACTATGGCACATTCATTCAGTTTAAGAAGTCACCTGTGAAAATGATATTTATTGATATACTGTTAACTGAAAAAAGAGGGATACAAAATACAATATGAAGTATGATCGTATTTTTGGTTTTTTTTTTTTAAACTATGTAGCTGCTGCTGTTGTTGTTCAGTCACCAAGTCATGTCCAACTCTTCGCAAATCCATGGACTTCAGCATTCCAGGATATCCTGTCCTTCACTGTCTCCTTGAGTTTGCTCAAACTCATGTCCATTGAGTCAGTGATGCCATCCAAACATCTCATCCTCTATCGCCCTCCTCTGCCCTCAGTCTTTCCCAGCATCAGGATCTTTTCCAATGAGTCAGCTCTTTGCATCAGGTGGCCAAAGTACTGGAGCTTCAGCATCAGTCCTTCCAGTGAGTTTTCAAGGTTGATCTCCTTGAAGTCTTAGTTTTATCTCCTTGCAGTCCAAAGGACTCTCAAGAGTCTTTTCCAGCACCATAATTCAAAGACATCAACTCTTCGGCACTCTGCCTTCTTTATAGTTCAACTCTCACATCCGTACTGACTACTGGAAAGACCATAGCCTTGACTATATGGACCTGTGTCAGCAAAGTGATGCCTTTGCTTTTTAACACACTGTCTAGGTGTGTCAACAGCCTTCCTGACAAGAAGCAATTGTCTTCTAATTTCATGGCTGCAGTCACCAACTACAGTGATTTTAGAGGACAAGAAGAGGAAATCTTTCACTGCTTCTACCTTTCCCCCTTCTATTAGACATGAAGTGATGGGGCTGGATGCCATGATCTCAGTTTTTGTAATATTTGAGTTTTAAGCCAGCTTTTTCCACTCTCCTCCTTCACCCTCATCAACAGGCTCTTTACTTTCTCTTCACTTTCTGCCATTAGAGTGATATCATCTGCATATCTGAGGTTGTTGATATTTCTCCCTGCAATCTTGATTCCAGCTTTTAAACTATATATGTATGTATTCATGCCTCCATATTATAGAAATAATAGAACTAGGCAGCCCGAACTATAGCCACTAGCCCATGTGCATATTTAAATTCATAAGACTGACAAAAATTAAGAATCCAGATCCTCAGTTATATTGGCCACATCAGGTGCTCAGTAAGCACATGGCAACAGTGGCTACCGTACCGGACAGTACAGAACATTTCCTTCACTGCAGACAGTTCACTGAAATGAGCTGATACAGAAGAATACACACCAAGAGTCTTATAGATGCTTTTAAATTTCTTTGTGCTTATTTTCCATTTTTCCAGTAATAAATAAAAATGTTTAGATAAAAGAATATTGTTATTATTATTTTTTTTAAGAGTCAAAGTAAACTGACAGGGAGAAGGGATCTGGAGAAACCCTCACTGGGAGCAGGCATCGTCCACCACAGATGGAGCAAGTCCCTCTGATCCGGGCAGCAAAGGGCGGGCCCTCCCCCTCCCCCTGCTGAGACAACACCTCTGGCACCACAGGGCGGGGCAGCTTCGCAGATGGATGTGGTGTGATGGATGGGTACCAGAGTGCTGAGAATAGCTATTTCTGCTAATTTTGTCCAGATGTAGAGTTGATTTCTGGGGAAGAAGATGTGCAACTTGCTCATGTGGCCATAGCCAGAATCCTGCCTCCTGACAGAAATTCTGAAAAATCATCACTTTAGAACTGCAAGAGGCTTAGGGAAGAGGCACCTCAAATTTTAGGTGATTAGCTCATGCTTTCTGGACAACAACATGGAAATACATATCTAAAGCCTTAAGAATATTATAGCCCTTTAGGCAACTGTGTCATTTCTTGAAAATATCCTATGGAAATAATTGTGGATATGCTCAGAGGTTTACCTACAAGAACATACATGACAGAGTTGTTTATGAGAGCAGAAGGTTAAATTCAAGCTAAAAGTATGAGATGTGGCCTTGTGGTGGAGTATTATACCAGCTGTTAAAATAATGCTGTGCAGGAGATTTTAATGACATGGAAGCTGTTTACAAAGGTTACATTTTTTAAAGCTTTAATACAGCGTAAGAGGGATCATTTCATTTTTTTAAGGAAAAAATACATACATACATATGCTTGGGCTTCACTGGTAGTTCAGTCGTTAAAGAATCTGCCTGAAGTGCCGGAGACCCAGGTTCAATCCCTGGGTCAGGAAGATCCCCTGGAGAAGGGAATGGCAACCACTCCAATATGAAAATCCTATAGACAGAGGAGCCTTGAGGAGCCAGTCCAAGGGATGGCAAGAGTTGGACACAACTTCGCAATGAAACCACCGCCAAGAGGTATCATTTCATTTTTTAAGAAAAAAATACAGACACACATATGCTTAGAAAAAAATGAAAAAGATTAAAATAATGTCAGCTACTATGTGGTAGGGAAATATCTGATGAGGAAGGTAAATCTGTTATTTTCCACATTTTCTATAATGAACATGTACGACTGAGGTAATAAGAAATAAAAAGTCATTGTTTTTAAAAAGATGAAATCATATGATTTAATAAAGGAAATTTTTGTCCTTAGAACTTGAAATAAAAATATCATGATAGTTGAGTATTTTCACATTTAGCTCTGGGCCTCCTGGCTACCAAGGTACAGAGAGAAATGAAGACTTATATAAGTCTCCACTGTTTGATTTATCAGTTCCTCCCAGGATATAAATTACCATCTTGGCACTGGATTCTAGGAGAAATGCGTGATGTACACTTTGTTCTAATGACTCCTATAGTTGCTTAAGAACTGAAGTTCGCACTGCTCACTAAGGGACAAATACCACACACATAGCACCTCTTTTTTCATAATGTACTCCCATCCCTATTTATCTACCATAGCAAAACAGTCTCAAGATGAATGAGATTTTTTCAGTAAGGCATCAATGATGAATATCCAGCTTTTAGGCAGTATGCTGATGGTGTCACTTTCATAAGAATACTCAGAAGACTGTCTTATGGATGCAGTGGATCACAAAGAGTGGTACATGTGATGTACTTTAAGAATGTATGCTTCTTACTAATACATTTAAGAGCCCGCTGAGAAGAGAACGTAGAAAAAATTACATCAGTGGCCAAGGATGCTTGCTCCAAAAGTTCATGGAAGCCACAGAGAGGCAGAGTTGAACCACCAGGCCTGAGGTGGCCCCTGGAAAGATGAACACAGCAAGAAGCCCCCCCACACTACATCTGTCAATGTCAGTGTCCCTGAGGATTCAGACACTGGGGATGAGGGTGAGGGAAGTTGAGCCTGTTACCTTCTGCTGATGTCTGTCCTTCGTACAGAAACAATGTAAATTAGATTTCCCTCTATATCTTACCTACAGTTTCTCCCAGATCCTACAGATCCAAGTCACCCCATGAGAGGGCTGCTACTGGTACTGCTAAGTCACTTCAGTCGTGTCCGACTCTGTGTGACCCCATAGACGGAAGCCCACCAGGCTCCCCCGTCCCTGGGATTCTCCAGGCAAGAACACTGGAGTGGGTTGCCATTTCCTTCTCCAATGTGTGAAAGTGAAAAGTGAAAGTGAAGTCGCTCAGTCGTGTCCGACCCTTAGCGACCCCACGGACTGCAGCCTACCAGGCTCCTCCATCCATGGGATTTTCTAGGCAATAGTACTGGAGTGGCTTGCCATTGCCTTCTCCGAGAGGGCTAAGATGTTATAGATCTTGGGAGACTGTTAACATCGTGTTCTTCTTCCTCCAAATCCTCCCCACCCCCAAATACTGTCCATTCCATATGCCTGATGCTTACTTTCAAGGTCAAAATCAAGATTTTCCTGACCAGTAGTGCGACCTTTCTTTCACCTGTGACCTCCAAGAGAACATAACCCTACACAACGCACTGACACACATCCTCCATGGCATGTGTCCCCATGTCAGGCTGTAGGCTGTGACATATTGGGCATCTCACCCAGGACTTGCTACAGTATCTCGTGCATGAGTGCCAAAGGGACAGTTCATCTAATTCCCACTTTGTCCACTGCCCCTTTGGTAAGTTAGAGATAAGATTGGCAGCATAATTGTGAGCAAAGCAATAGTGCTAAAGGCCAAAATTTCTCGACTGGGAACGCACTTTTCTAAGAATAATTCAACAGACAAAATTTTGTGTGCTATTCACTATGGAGAAAAAGAAGGAAATATTCTTCTTGATATCTAAAGAGTTCACAGACTCTTGGAAATTAAAGACCCATATATAGAATAACATGTAATTAACATGGAAAAAGTAAGAGCTTTGGATAAACTCCAAAGAAAAGCCATCAACAATGTTCCTCAAGAGATGGCTTCAATTTACATCCCACTGAATTTGGGCCACGGGAGTGAAATGCTGTCTACGGAAAAACAAGGGAACTTCTCTACTCTGAACTGATCTGCCACTTGCACAGCCCTGGCCTCTGAACTAGGCCATTCATTTGCAGAAGACACCACACACTGAAGTCCACCCAGTGTGGGACACTGGCCAGGGCAGTGAGGAAGCTGAGCACAGCTGAAAGAACCAGTACTACACCAGGCACATGAAAACTCTTGGGGAGCCAGAAGAGTGGTCATGAAAGTTTTGAAAGCTTGTCTAATGGAAGACGGGCTCAGTAAGCATTTTTCATCCTATAAACAACAACCCGTAGGGGGGTCATGAGGTCAATTTAGAGGTAGAGCACTTGCAGTAAGTGCTGTTTCATAAAATGCTTGTCATAAAGGTGAGTGTGCATGTGTGTGCACACATGCATGTGCACTGGTCATACAAATGGATTTCTTAACAGTTTGCAAACCCTGAATTAGACAAATATCATTAGAAAGACACACGTCAAAAGAAGGAAGACACCTCAAACAAGTGAAACCGCCTCACAAGGGGGTTTATTATTGTGAATGGCAGACAGCTTTCAGCCTCTAAAAGACTCCAAGCAGCGCCAAAGCCATAGATTGTCAAGGAGGATATTCACATTGGTGGAAAGTTAAATGTGAAGAATTCTAAGTATCCGCCCCATGTATGAGACTGTCAAGTCTAGACCACAGACCCTTAATTACCACTGAAGGAACAATTAGAAGGGAAACAACTCCATGAAGTCACAGAGGTGAAATTTCATTTGGTCATTTATATTGGAACAGTACCTCTGTGAAAGGAAACATTGTAAGTGATACTTGGACTGAGAGCTCTCAACCTAGGTGTACATCAAAATCATCTGGGGAACTTGTAAAAGACACCCGTGCTTGGATCCCAACATATCTCAACTAAAATGCTGGGGCCCAAGATTTGTATTTTGTTTCACGTTCCCCAGGTAAGAGCTGCAAACCACTGCAAACCATGTGTAAAATGTAAAAATGGCATTTTATAAAGCACAGGGAAGGAAAACAGCACCAGGACTGTACATGAAGATCATAAAGAGAAGTGGATGGAAAACATCAAGTCAAGGGTTTGGATTCTGCTTCAGGTACAGAAAGCTGAAAAGAGCATTACTCCCATGCTTACAAATAAAACAGATAAACTGCAAGTTCATGACTCTCTTGAGTCTATTAGACAGCTGAGGTCACAGGGGAACTATTAAAATAGCCCAGAATCTGAGAACCAGGCACCTGAAGAAAGAGATAAGATGAGCACTTGCTTCCCCGAGGCAGATGCACCTGTACACAAGTAACAAATACCAATGGAGCCCTACTGAGGGAGTTGAAAGAGCACAGACAGGGACCACTCTGAGGCACAGGGCACATGGAAGACCTAAGGCTGACACTGAAACAATGAGACAAGCCCTGCAGCAAAGCAGCCCCAACTCTAAACTCAAGGTGTCACTAGAGGAAGCTGAAGTCTGTGGGGCACTGAGGAGAAGTACACCCGTAACAAATTCCGAATCCAGTCAACTCCCAAGCAGACTGATCAACTCCCCACACTGAAGGCCCAGTGGAAACAGAGAGGCATTCCCATTTCCAAGCATGAAAACTATCTCAGTCTCTAATGTCCTACACAAGATGTCCATGTCTTGACAAAGTATGACAGAGCATGCAAAAAGAAAATACTGCCAAGAGACACAGCCATTAACAGAACTAGAGTCAGATACAACACAGATAGGGAAGTTATCAGACACACCAAATTTAAAATAACCATAATCAATGGTCAAAGATTCTAATGGAAAAGAGGGTAGACAACATGAAAGATCAAATGCATAATTTTAACATAGAAACTATAAGAAATAATCAAATGGAAATGCTTGAAATGCTAAACATAGTAACAGAAGTGAAGAATGCTCTCAACAGTAGAAAAAGATGAAGTGTCCAATAGCTGTGGACTAATACCAAAATTGGACTCACTGGAAAACTCTGATGCTAGGAAAGGTTGGGGGTGGGAGGAGAAGGGGACGACAGAGAATGAGATGGCTGGATGGCATCACCGACTCGATGGACATGAGTTTGAGTGAACTCCGGGAGTTGGTGATGGACAGGGAGGCCTGGCGTGCTGTGATTCATGGGGTCGCAGAGAGTCGGACACGACTGAGCGACTGAACTGAACTGAATACCAAAAGTCCTAATGTAGGTGTTGTCAAAATTTCAGAAGGAGAAAGAAGAAATACTGGAAGAAATAATTGCTGAGAATTTTCTAGAATTAATGACAGATACAAAACCACAGAAACAAGCAGCTCAAAAACACTACGGAGGATAAATACCAACCATGTGCATGCATGTGCACACACGCACACACAGAGGCATACTGTGTTAAAGCAGCTGACAACTGAAAACAAAACAAAATCTCAAATGCAGTGGGGGAGAACGAAACCTCATATACAAAGGAACAAAGATAAGAATTACAGAAGACACCTTGGCAGAAGGTATGCAGGTAAGAAAATGAAGCAACATCTTTGAAGTGCTGAAAGGTATAAAAAGTGTCAACCCAGAATTCTTTACCTAGGGAAAACATCTTTCCAAAATGAACAAGAAATAACTGCAATAGGCCAACAGAAATTGAGAGAATTCATTGCCAAGAGACCTATACTACAATAAATACTGAGGTTTTATAGGCAGAAGGAGTATGATGTCAGACAGAAACTTGGATCTATTTAACTGCTAGAAACAGAATAAACAAAAGTCAAATACAATTCTTCTTTATTTTTAATTGCTATAAAAGGTAACTGAATGTTTTAAGCAAGAGTCAGAAAACTACAACCTGCAAACCAAATCCAGCCCAAAGTCTATTTTAGGGATTCTCTAGTGGCTCAGAGATAAAAAATCCACCTGCCAATGCCAGAGACACGGGAAATATAGATTTGATCCCTGGGTTGAGAAGAGCCCCTAGAAAAGGAAATGGCAACCAAAGTCTGTTTTAGTATGACCTACAAGCAAAGAATGGTTTTTATATTTTCAAAGTGTTGTTTAAGAAGAAAAGAAGAACATAGAATAGGGACCAGATATGACCTCAGAGCAATATATTTACTTTCTGGACCTTTACAAAAAAGGTTTGCTGACCCCTAGTCTAAAGCAAAAATAGTAGCAATGTTTTGCTTACAGCACACATAGAAGAAAAACAGTGATATTAATAGCACAAAGGATGGAAAAGAGGATTCAGAATATACTGCTGCAAGGGCCTTAGACTACATGTGAAAGAGTATAATATTACTCGAAAGTAGATTCTAATTAAGGATATACAAATATAAAACACTCCAAAGCAAGCATTAAAAATGTTAAAGCATAAAAAGAAGTAGAGATCAAAGAGAAACACAAATGTTCAAATTATGGGGAAAAATGGAACAAACGGAAAAATAACTAACAAGGTGGTAAGTTTTTAATTAAGCCATATTAACACCACAGTAAATATGAATAGTCTAACACACCAACTAAAAGACGGATGCTGTTAGATTCATTTAAAAAGGAAGATCCAACTATCTGAGGTCTAAATATACAGACACAGGCAGGTTAAAATTAAAAGAACATCATGGAAGCAACCTAGATGTCCATTGGCAGATGAATGGATGAAGATGTTGCACTTATGTACAATAGAATATTACTCAGCCATAAAAAAGAATGAATTTGAGGCAGCTATAGTAAGGTGGATGAACCTAGAGTCTGTTATTCAGAGTGAAGTAAATCAGAAAGAGAAAAACAAATATATTAGCACATATATTAATATATGGTATCCAGAAAATGGCATTGATTAATCTATTTGCAGGAAAGGAATGGAGACGCAGATAGAGAGAGTGGATTTGTGGACACAGTAGGGGAAGGAGAGAGTGGAAAGAACAGAAAAGGTAGCACGGACATATGCATACGCTATCATGTGTAAGATAGATGGCTGCTGAGAAGTTGTTTTATAAACAGCCTAGTGCTCTGTGATGACCTAGAGGTGTGGGACAGAGGCAGGGAGGCGAATGGGGACCAAGAAGTGTATGTGTATAATTACAGCTGATTCGCGCTGTTCTACGGCAGAAACCAACACAACACTGTAAAGCAGTTTTCCTCCAAATAAGAAATAAATTTTTTTAAAAAGAGCATGAAAAGATATGGATGCAAACACTAAGCAAAAGAAAGCAGGAGAAGCTATATTATCAACACCCAAAATAGATCCCAAAACAAGGAGCTATAACATGAATAAAGAGGAATATTATATAATGAGAACAGGATCAGTTTTCCAAGAGGACATAATCCTAAGAGTGTTACCACTATGGAATTAAAGAAACCTGACTTCCCAGGAGGCACTAAAGGTAAAGAAACCACCTGCCAATGCAGAAGACATAAGAGATGCAGGTTCAATCCCTGGGTGGGGAAGATTCCGTGAAGGAGGGCATGGCAACCCACTCCAGTATTCTTGCCTGGGAAATCCCATGGACAGAGAAGCCTGGTAGGTTACAGTTCATGGGGCCACAAAGAGTTGGAGACGACTAAAGAGACTTAGCATGCACAGCTAAAACTGGATTTGAGACAGACCTGTAGGGGGAACTCTCACTCCCTACCATGCATCATAAATTAACTACAAACAGAAAGGTGTTGACTACTATACAGCAGAGACAAGAAAACTTCGCTCTGGAGAACAGCCCAGTCAGGGACTATAGCAATACAACCGATGAGAAGCCTCCATACGATGGACTCTCAGCTTGCTACAAAAAAAACTCTTTAGTTATTACAGCCCCTCCCAAGTTTCTGCTTTTTCCTATAAAAGCAAGTTCCCTTTCCATGTTCTTTGAATTTGCGTTTAGCCCACCATAGCTCACATATCCTGAATTGCAATTCCTCTCGCTATTTCCAAACAAACTTGCTTTCACTGGTAAAATAACTGGCTATTATATTATTAAAGTTGCACTTAAGAACAAATGGTTGAGATATATGAATCAAAAAGTGATAGAACTAAAAGAAACTTAAAAATCCACAACTGTAGTTGGAGATTCTAACATGCTTCTCTTATCGATGAAAGAAGTAGACAGAGACCTGAACATAAAGACATAAGAGAACAAACAACCTTATCAGACAACTTAATATTTCCCAAATATTCTAACCAGCAATAAGAATGCAGATTATTTTCAACTGAACATTCACCATAAACCATATTCTGGGCCATAAAATAAATGTGAACAAACTTAGAATAAAAATCATGCAAATTATATTATGAGATAATAATAGAATTAAACTAGAAATCAGTAACAGGAAGACGTTGGGAAAATTCCCAAGTACTTGAAAATTAAATGATATACTTTAACACATGAGTCAAGAGGAAGTCTCAAAGAAAATTTTTAAATATTTTAATTTAAATAAATGAAAACACACATATCAAAATTGTGGAATGCAGCTAAAGCAGTGGTTAAAGTGAAATTTATAGCACTAAATGCTTATATTAAAACAGAGGAAAAGTCTCAGATCAGTAATAAGAGCTTACCCCTTAAGAAAACAGGAGTGTAAATTAACCCAAAGCAAGGTGAAGGAAGGAAATAAACTACAACAGAAATCAATAAAATTGAAAACAAAATTTCCTTCAATTAAAAATAAATATGCTTGGAGGAAAAAAGAAAACAGAAAAAGATACAAAATCAATGAAATAAAAGTCTGGACCTTTGAAAGATCAATAAAGTTGATAAACTTCTAGACAGACTAAGAAAATTATTGAAGACACAAATTACCAGTATCAGAAATGAAACAGGGAACATCACTACAGACCCCAAAGACATTAAATGGATAATAGAAGAATACCACAAACAATTCTATATCCATAAATTTGACAACTTAGGTGAAGAAGACCAGTTCAGTTCAGTCGCTCAGTCATGTCCGACTCTTTGCAACCCCATGAATCACAGCACTTCAGGCCTCCCTGTCCATCACCAACTCCCGGAGTTCACTCAAACTCATGTCCACAGAGTCGGTGATGCCATCCAGCCATTTCATTCTTGGTCATCCCCTTCTCCTCCCGCCCCCAACCTTTCCCAGCATCAGAGTCTTTTCCAGTGAGTCAACTCATCGCATGAGGTGGCCAAAGTATTGCAGGTTCAGCTTTAGCATCAGTCCTTCCAATGAACACCCAGGATTGATCTCCTTTAGAATGGACCAGTTGGATCTCCTTGCAGTACAAGGGACTCTCAAGAGTCTTCTCCAACACCACAGTTCAAAAGCATCAATTCTTCAGCGATCAGCTTTCTTCACAGTCCAACTCTCACATCCATACATGACCACGGGAAAAACCATAGCCTTGACTAGACGGACCTTGGTTGGCAAAGTAATGTCTCTGCTTTTTAATATGCTATCTAGGTTGGTCATAACTTTCCTTCCAAGGAGTAAGCGTCTTTTAATTTCATGGCTTCAATCAGCATCTGCAGTGATTTTGGAGCCCCAAAAATAAAGTCTGACACTATTTCCACTGTTTTTCCATCTATTTCCCAGGAAGTGATGGGACCGGATGCCATGATCTTTGTTTTCTGAATGTTGAGCTTCAAGCCAACCTTTTCACTCTCCTCTTTCACTTTCATCAAGAGGCTTTTGAGTTCCTCTTCACTTTCTGCCATAAGGGTGGTGTCATCTGCATATCTGAGGTTATTGATATTTCTCCCAGCAATCTTGATTCCAACTTGTGCTTCTTCCAGCCCAGCGTTCCTCATGATGTACTCTGCATATAAGTTAAATAAGCAAGGTGACAATATACAGCCTTGACGCACTCCTTTTCCTATTTGGAACCAGTCTGTTGTTCCATGTATTCTGACTGTTGCTTCCTGACCTGCTTACAAGTTTCTCAAGAGACAGGTCAGGTGGTCTGGTATTCCCATTTCTTTCAGAATTTTCCAGTTTACTGTGATCCACACAGTCAAAGGCTTTGGCATAGTCAATGAAGCAGAAACAGATGTTTTTCTGGAACTCTCTTGCTTTCTCCACGATCCAGCGGATGTTGGCAATTTGATCTCAGGTGCTTCTGCCTTTTCTAAAACCTGCTTGAACATCTGGGAGTTCACAGTTCACATATTGCTGAAGCCTGGCTTGGAGGATTTTGAGCATGACTTTACTAGCGTGGGAGATGAGTGCAATTGTGCGGTAGTTAGGTCCATGAATCAAGGCAAATTGGAAGTGGTCAAACAGGAGATGGCAAGAGTGAACATAGACATTCTAGGAATCAGTGAATTAAAATGGACTGGAAGAAGGCCAATTCCTTGGAAAATAAAAACTATTGAAATTTATCAAGAAAAACTGGGTAGCCAAAATTGTCCTCTATCTACTAAAGAAGTTAAATTTGTAGTTTAAAAACCTTCCATCAGAGAAAACTCTAGGCCAAGATGCTTTCACTAACGAATTCTACCAAACACTGAAGGAAGAAATAATAGAAGTCCTACAGAGTCTCTTCCAAAAATACATCACAATCAAGTAGGATTTATCCTAGGAACACAAAGCTGTTTCAACAGTTGAAAAGCAATCAGTGTAACTCACTGTAGTGAATATGAATAAATCACATGATCCTGTCAACAGATGGAAAAAAAAGTATCCAACAAAATTCAAAATCCATCCATAATAAAAATTCAGTAAACTAGAATAAAAGGGAAATTCCTTAACCTCAGGTGGAAAACTCAGCCAACACCATATTTCATCATGAAAGGTTATTTCACCCTTATTATAAGAAACAAAACAAGGATATTCTCTCTCATTACTCCTATTCAACATTCAACTAGAATTCTTAACCAGTTGATTAAGTCAAGAAAAAGAAATAAAAGGCAACCAGACTGGAAAGGAAGAAAAAAGCTGTCTTTATTCACAGATGATACAACTGCATATGGAAAAAATCCCAAAGAATTTACAAATAAACCTCCTACAATAATTGACTTTAGCAAGGTAACAGAATACAATGTCAACATACAAAAATCTATTGTATTTCTGTATATGAGCAACAAAAACAATACAAAAGTGAAACACTTTAAGTATAAATCTAACAAAACATGTGGAAGTTCTATATCCTGAAAACTACTGAATGCTGATAGAAAAATATAAACAGAAATAAAGAGATAGGCCATACTGTGTTCATGAACTGGAAGACTCAATATTCTAAAGATGTCAGTTCCTCCTAAATGAATCTATAGATACAATGCAATCCCACCCAAAATCCCAGCAGGATATTTTATAGATCTCTACAACTTACATGAAAAGGCAAAGGAACTAGGAGAGCCATAATGAGTTTGAAAAGGAATAAAATCAGAGGACTTATACTACCTGCTTTCAAATTTATTATAAAGTCATAGTATCAAGACAGTGTAGTGGTGCTATAAAGTAGGCATTAGGATCAATGGAATAAAACTGGCAATCCAAAAATAAACCTTTGATTATACTTTCCTGATTATCAACAAAATATCAAGACAACTCAACAGGGAAAAAATAGTCTTTTCAACAAAGGTTGCTGAAAGAACTAGAATTACACGTGCTATGAAAAAAATTGCTTGCCTCACAGTTTACATGTTACACAAAAATTAACCCAAAATGAATCCTACATCTAAATGTAAAACACAGAACTGTGAAGAAAATGTAGTAGAAAACTTCCAGAAGAAAAGACTGATAAATTGGTTTACCAAAGTTTAAAAACTTTTGCCCTAAGAAAGACACTGCTATGGGAATAGAAAGATTGGCACAGGCTGAGAGAATTTCTCTGAAAGTCATTTCTGACACAAGACATATATCCAGATTACATATATTAGTTATTAGTCACTGAGTCACATCTGACTCTTTGTGACCCAATGGACTGTAGCCATCAGGCTCCTCTGTCCATTGAATTCTCCAGGGAAGAATATCGGAGTGGGTTGCCATTTCCTTCTCCAGGGGATCTTCTGACCCAGGGATCGAACTCAGGTCTCCCGCATTGCAGGCAGATTCTTTACCATCTGAGCCACTAGGGAAGCCCAGATTATGTAAAGAACTCTCAAAACTCAATAAAAAAACAAACAACCCAATAAAAATAGGTAATCAAAATTACCTTTGCATAACACTTCTATTTTATAAATTTTTATTTGAATTTGTATATATTTCCCAGCTAGTAATCAGACCAAACTCAACTTCTCACTAATTTTTCATACTATATTGCTTTGATTTTGGAATTAGGCTTTTGATCTCTGTTAATCTTTGGGCACTTTAAACTGGCCTTAAAAATAATACTATTAATTTTCTTTGAACTCAGAAGATAATTTGCATGCACAACTTTAATAAAGAGACTATTTTTTCCTATCAAATAAAACTAGCTCTTTTCACACACACCCAAATGAGTTATAACTTTGGGACATCAAAACTTTACACTGTCACCTTTTAAATAATGAACCCTGAGTATGAATCATTTTTAATCACCCTACTTCTTTCTTCCCCTGCTACCAAATCTAAACAATTACGGAACACAATGATGAAAGAAATGACCCTTATTTTCCCTTTGCTCGTATTTCTTCACTTATTTCGTCACCTGGCACCATGTTTGTAAGTCATTAAAAATCACGTTTTGGGGATAATGTAAGGTATAGCAAACAAAGAGATTCTGCATGAAAGAAATTCTTTAAGATCAAGTTATTCAATATATAATCCTCTTCCTCCATGTGAAAGTCTTTTTTCCCCAACACGATACCTGCGCAAGCCATATTTCTCTGCTGGAAACCAGAGAGATGCTAAACCTTGATGATTTCCAGCACTGTGCACAGCTTGTCTCCAACTACTACTGCAGTCTTCTGTTATTTTTCATTATAGGACTTCTCATCACCTGATACAGGAGACAAATATATCTCATTCCAGTAGAACAGAGACTTTGTCCTTCTCACTTTTTTTTTTTAATCCCCAGAGCAGTGCCTGCCATACAGTGGGTGTTCCTTAAATATGTGTGAATGAATTGACTGCCCAAGGCATTGCTCTACTTCATCCCCTCACACTCTTTCAGGGATCCTGGGCAGGACTGCTGATGGAAACAACAAAATATGCTGCCTTCCACTCCCTCCTTTCTTCCAGGATTAGTGACTAGATCTTTCTGCCAAGTTCTATGCTAAGTAGATACTGAGGATGAAGGATCATGAGAAGTAGCACCCTGGTGGCCCAATCTAACGCCAAACGCCCACCGTGTCCACCATGTCAAATGAAAACAAACATCAGCTCACTTCAAACTTCAATGAAAACAGGTGAAATGCTCCAAAAGCAGTGGATAGTAGACGCTGGTTTCCTACTGAACAGAGTTATAAAGTATCTGCTCACTGGACTATCATCAGGAGAATCGTTCTCTAATCCAGGACCTACCGCTAACTGCATCTTCACCAAGTACCAGCTGTTAGTTTGAAGACAGGTAACAACACTGAAAAGTCATGATTGAGAGCAGATGTTCCCAATAAGGGACGAGGAGAGGGTGACAGGGTGCTGGGGGAGTGGGAGGCACAGCAGAACCAGCTGTGAGGCTTTTTCTAACTATACTCAGCCCCTCCCTAAACTCCTCCACCCTAAACCACCCACAGTTACCCCCAAAGAGTGAGCCACCGTTGCCGTCACTATGAAAGTATGAAAGATTCAAACACTTCACCAGGTTCTAAGTGTAAGTTCTTTGAGGGATGGGACCGAGATTTAGGCTTCTTACTGATGCCCAGAGTGGTTCTCCTGTCTCTACCAGGGCCTCTAACCTCAGCCCCTTCCCTCCCTCGGCCACACCCTAGACGTCGCCTATTGTCCTGAGCTTCTCCTGTCTGCCCACAAGGCCATGTCTTTCATCATCTGTCACCACCTCTGGGAGACTCGGATGACTGCCTACCTAACAGCCTGACAGGCAGTTTCGCTTTCTGCCTAGCTAACAGAATTCTGATTTTCAGATATGGGCACCGACGTGCTCAGGGAAGGTGACCCTCCCCCAGAGCACAGCTTAGCCATGACAATCACAGCCACCCTCACCTCCTTTTCCACTGATGGTTGAGCATGGACACATGACCATTCTGGCCAGCGACACAGGGAACTTCTGAGAAATTATGACTTTCATTGTCGAGATAATCACTGAAAAGCAAGCCCTCTCCCTTTTTGTTTTAGACGTTAGCATGTGAAGGCATGATGGAGCTCCAGTCACCCTGTGGCAGGACAGAAGCCTAGAGAATCTTCAAGAAGCCAACCCAAAACTGTGGCTGCTTTGAACCACCCACCGCTAGACTTCCTAAGCAAACAGTCACATAACTTAAACAATGTTACTTATAACAGAGAGTATCCACCATTTGGCCTAGGAAGTCCCTACAACTTTTCCTCCTAGAGCAGCTCTACTTATCTCCGCTTCAGAGCTCAACGACAGTTTCCTTGGGAAGGCTTTGGTTGTCCCCAGAGTTAACAACTCACAGACTCTGTTATCTGCACATCTGCCTCTCCAACTAAACTGTGAAATTCTCAAAAGCAAACATTTTCACCCTTGGCAGAGGCCCTGCCATACACTGGGCACTTGCTAAATGCTGAGTGAATGAATGAACCAACAAGCAAACAACAAGATAAGAAATCAAAGGATGAATATGCAGGACTCTTTCCATGCCTTGGATAAGCCTTGACAACTGACAGATGGAATACGGCACACAGGCTGTCTACATTCTACCAAAGACTTCCTTTAGGTGGTGGTGAGCAAAGGCTGAGACGGTACAATGAACAGGTCCTATTTTTATCTGCCTGGAAGTCAGACATCTCATTGGAAACTATCCTTGCCCAATCCCCGGCAGCTGGGGTGGAGCTGTCTATCATAGTGACACCTGAGCAAAGTACCCACTCTTATGGTGCAAACCCACTCCCTGTCCACGGAGATGGCTTGACCCAGTTTTAATCTAGTGCATTGATAAGATCTGCTGTTAGGATGGAGGAGATGGAAGAAGAGAAAGACATCCCGCCCTACCCCTCCCACAAAGGAACAGATAAGCCTGAAGGTGCCAGTGCCTTTTATCACTCCATACTAAGAAGCAGTCAGCATAGCGGGGGGAAGAGCTAAGATACATACGAGAGAGAGAGAGAAAGAAAGCCATGCCACCTTATGTGTGCCCTGGATCAAGTTATGCCTGCAGATGAAACCCTCAGCCTCTTCATTAATGTGACCCAATCAATTCAATATAGCATAAGGCAATTTTCAAGTGAGTAAAACACAACCCAAAGAAAAGAATTCTGACAAATACAGTCAATAATGTTAGCAAACTGTTACCATCCCTTCTACATTCAGGACCCGTGCGCTGTCACTTCTCAAAACTTGGCTTCTAGAATGGTGCTGGGAACTAAAATAGGCCTGCTGCTGCTGCTGCTAAGTCACTTCAGTTGTGTCCGACTCTGTGTGACCCCATAGATGGAAGCCCACCAGGATCCCCCGTCCCTGGGATTCTCCAGGCAAGAACACTGGAGTGGGTTGCCATTTCCTTCCCCAATGTGTGAAAGTGAAGTCGCTCAGTCGTGTCCGACCCATAGCAACCCCACGGACTGCAGCCCACCAGGCTCCACCATCCATGGGATTTTCTAGGCAAGAGTACTGGAGTGGCTTGCCATTGCCTTCTAGCCTTGAACAAAACACACACCATCATCACCGCCTTTCCTCCTAAGAGAGGGTAATCTGAACCTCGTCTGTTTCTCTTCTGTTCAGAAATGAATTTGAACCTCTGGGAGGCACAAAGTGTTACATTAACTAGATACAGAAAAAAATGGAGAGAATTCTCATCAAGCAACCTACTATGGATTTTACAAATATAACTTAACTGTTGTGATGATTATAATACCCTTCTTACCTCTGAGCAAACAGCGAAATTAAGTAACTTGCTCGAGGTCATACAGCTAGTAACTAGAATTTAAATTCTATACTTTTTCCACTTTATCACTCTGATGGCCAGGGCCTGGGAGATGGAGCGCAACCCTCTGCCTCCACCCCAACACCGACAGCGCCCCAGACACACAGACCTCGATGGACCCTGACAACCTCGGCCCCCTGCAGTCAGAGCAGCCTGCATACCCAGTTTTTTGGAAGCCGCAGGTAGCTAACGCAGGTGTCTGCCAGATTCTCCACACCAGCGCCAGAAGTAAAGACCCGGGCAGAAGGAGCAGCGGCACCTGCGCGGGCCCGGGAAGCGCCGCAGAGAGAGAGGCGGGAGCTCGCCCCAGGCCCCCCGCGGCCCGAAGCCCCCGCCCGGCTCCGCGCTCTCCGCAGCCGCCGGGCCCCCGCTCTCCCCACCAGCGCCCCGCAAACCCTGCCTCCGCGCCGCCTGGGCCGCTCAGAGACCCGCGCAGCCCCGACCCTGTCCCCGCGCCCGCCCCAGCCCCGGCCCCGGGCAGATACTCGCATCTGGTCGCCCCCAGGCAGCGACGCGACCCCGGCCCCTCCGCTGTGCCGCGCCCTCGCTCCCCCGGCGCGCCGGGCAGGGGCGCCCTCATTGCCCGCCGCGGCCCCGCAGGGACCAGGCGGGGGCCGCCGCCCCCAGCGCGGTGCCCCGTCCCGCTCACCTGCGCCGCCGCGCTAGCCGGGCCTCCGCGCGCCCGCCCGGCTCCCGGCTCTCAGCTCCCGGTCCCAGCGCTGAGCGCGCTCGCGGCGGGCCGGCCTCGGTGTGGCCGCGCGGGGAGGGACGGGGCGGGGTGCGGCTCCTGCCCGCCCCGAGCCACCTGGGGCGCCCGGGAAGGGGCGGGGCGGGCCCGGGACAGGTGGGCCCCGCCCGCGGCCCGGGACTTGGACTTCTTCGAGATCCTCCGCGGGGTGGAGGGGGGCCCAGGCGGCCGCGTAATAAGTGACATCTGGGACAGTTCGTGCTTGGGAGGGGCGGGGAGCCAGGACCCGGCCCGTTTCCACACAGCCTGGCCCACTGGGGACTGGATCACGGAGCGTGGGAGCCGGAACCCCCTGAACATGAAAAGGAGATGCCAGTCCTTCTCTCTGTGGGCTGTAGAAATCGAGAACCGACAGCCTCAGGCTGAAATTGATGGGGCCAAGGGCAAGTTCAAAACTGGAAAGCTCAGAACAGCTTTTTCTAACCGTTCTGCCCTCCCATCCCCACTTCAAACGATTCTCCCCCTTTTAAAAATAAAGGCTTTAAAGTATAAATAAGGTCATTTCAGATAGTGATGTCCCCCCCACCTGGAGACTGTAAGCCCCAGGTGGGGCAGCAAAACTCTCCTGTCCTTGATGAATCATTAGAGGTGAACAAACCAAGGGCAGAGCAGGTGCTCAGTTAATGGCTGATGAATAACTGAGGCGTGACCAGCCTCTTACTGGTCCCCCCAGGCCAGAGTCTGCTCCAGCGTCCACCCTCCCACTTTGTGAGAGAGCCCACAGTCAAGCTGCCTGGCTTCCAGACCACCATCCTCTCTGTACTGCTTCCTCCCTCCCAATGCCAGTCCAGAAGCTGACTTGTGGGAGGTCTGCAAAGGTCCTAGGGTCACCTTTGGAAGCTGTTGAGAAAATCTTTACCTCCTGATGATGTTACAGGCAGAGGAACTTGGACATACAATGCTGTCCTGCCAGCCCCACCCTGTTCAGGCACAGCCCAGAGTTTGGGCGACTGACCTGACATCCCACAGCTGATAGCAGAGCTGAGTGGGGGCCCCCCGCTGGGCTACGGGGACTTTTGGATGGGAAGTCTTGACCTTCTGCAGAAATGGGGCTTGGGTTTGCTCTGAGTTCTCTAATCCATGGCCTTTCCCAGCTTCTCAAAGGTCAGGTGTGACCTTAGCCATTTGTATTTACTGAGGCCCTGACAGTTTCAAAAACAAAGATGTGTCAGAATAAGATAGAAAGAATGTGGTATATTTCTTAAGTGTTTCATTGAACAAATGAAAAGTCTTCTCACACATACACACACAGGAGATGATGAGTCAGACAGGACTGAAGTGACTTAGCAGCAGCAGCAGCAGCAGCAGCTGCTGCTACTAACATGTTAATTTCCAGACTCATTAAAGAAATCCATTTCAAGCCCACTACAGGAAACACTGTACAACTTTAAAGTTGTATAGAGACTATTCCTCCTTATAACTATTTCAATATTCTTCAATGGCCGTACATTAAACCTCAGAAGCCATAACTGGAGGTTGTTAAGATGAGGTCAAGGCCACCCCTCCCCAGAACAATAGGCTCAACACTCCCAAGGCCTGGAGCCCATGTCCCTTCATCAGTGAGTCCTGCACAGATGGGTATTTAAGATGTGGTATGGCCTGGCTGGCCACTTCGCACTGGGCAAGGCCAACCCGGAAAAAAGTCACAGAGGATGCCTCCCCCAGTGTGCCCTCCCCCAGCTGCACCCCCATGCTGCTACCCCCATGGTGCTACCCCCATGGTGGGTGGGGAGGCTGGTGTGCCTCCCGGGACTGTGAAGGGGCCTGCCCTTGGGATAGCCACTGGCACTAGTAGGTAAGGCTGAGCCCAGGAATCCCTTTGGGTCTCACCCACGTGACATGGACCCAGCCCTACTTGCATGTCGGTTTCAGTCAGTGGAGCGTGTGATCCCCTGTGATTTAGCATCCTCTCACTGCGTGTGTGATCTTGGCTGGGCCAACATGGTAGGTGACGCCACCTGGGCTAACCTGAGAATCATCAGGGAAGTAAATGCAAGCTGTGCTCTGGTGTTCCTGTTCTCTCTCTCTCCCCTCTGGGCTTGCTGAGGAGCCCAAAGCATCTTCCTCAGTTATGCATTTCTCCTACTTGGGAAGTGTGTATGCATGAAATCAGACATGCTCTCTGCTTGAAGTTCTTTACTTGAAAGGGGTATCCAAAATATGATGGGCTGATACCATTGTGAGGTTAAATGAAAGAATGTGCATGAAGTACATGAGCACAGGGCCACACAAAGCACCTGCTCAATAAGTGGTGCTCAGCCTGGCAGTGCCAAGAGAGCCGGCTGACATCCGCTAGCCATTATAGTGCTGAAAATAAAGACCAAACCACTGATGGACTCCTGGAGAATCTAAACTAAATTAAACCTTGCAAATAGCTGTGATCCCCAGGAAAATGATATCTCAACTAGGAAATCTTCAGGTTCTTTTCCATCTCTAGGTCTTTTATAGTATAATGGAAGAGAAACTATCCAAAGAGGAAATAATTCCAATTTTCTGAACCTTGGGATATATTTACCTAATTTTTCCTACTTTTACGTAGCACTCAGTGTGTACATTAACATGGTACACCATTTTCTGTGCACATTTTTCAATGAAACAATGCATATAAAGTAACTGGAATAATTCCCGGCACATAATAACTGCTCAATTAATCACAACTAACATGGGAGAGGTGTTGAAGTGATCAGAATTACTAGGATCAGAAAGAACCATGGATTCAGGCAGGCAAATCTGAGAATCAGTTTATTAGGTAACCCAGAATTTTAAGTTCACTGGTTCTGGAATCAGACCATTTAGGTTAAAATCCAGACACAGTTTATGAATCTCACTATGCTCCAGTTTCCTCATCTATAAAATGAAGATAATACTGGTATATCATAGGAAGAAGCTGGAGACATGAAAAGAATAGCCAACCTTCAGTGAGCAGCTACTCTGTGCTGGTCATGATGTTAGGTGCTTAGATTTTCTTTTGACAGTTGACTTCAGACTGGGAATTCATCAAGGAATCACAAACCTTGAACCTGGATTTCGTATTCTATGTCTTACAGCTTTTCCTTAAGAGAGCAGCCACAACTGTCCTTATATTTGCAAAAAGCCTTAGGTCTCAAGACCAGTTAGGAATCACTGTCTTCCAAACTTAGCCAGCGGTTTTAGGACTGGAAGACTTGTGGTCCCTCACAAAGGGCAGACATTCTTGAGAAGGAGGTTCACCAGGAGGCCTGCTCAAGGTGCAAACCACTGAGCCCGAGAAGTCTGATTCAGGAGGGCCGAAAGGTTGTGAGATAAGCAGTTCAGGTGCTACTTATCAACCAGTGAGCTGAGCCTAGGAAACTGATAGCATCCAACCTTCTCATCTCTCAGGTGAGAAGCAGCCCCAGGGATCAGCTCACTTGGAATCACCTTCCAGCCTGCATCTGCCAAGTCAGCCAAGCCCTCACCCCACCCAAACCAAGAGAAAGAAATGTTTCTCCCTGCACAACCCCACTTTGCACAAGGAGCACTCAGCGAACAAAGCAGCCTTCTTTCATGAGGAAAATAACATGTGCAGCTACCTGAGGGCTAGCCCTCTAAATCTTAAAGGAGCCTAAACCTGTCTTGCCAGGACACCCTCCTCCAGCACCCACATCCCTCAGTCCGGCCATCCCCCTCCACACACACCCCCCACACAAGTCGTATCTAGCGCTGCTATTTGAACAGCTGAGGCTATTCAACTAACACTCCCAAATGACATCCTACAAAAATGTTGATGTTTTGTCCCATTTTCTAAAGCCACAGGCTAATCAGACCCTGAAACAGAGGACTTCGGTCTGGTACCATTTCGGTGTGTGAGGCCCACGGGGGACATGCTTCTTTGGGGGCTGATCTTGGCAAGTGCTGAGTCTGAAGCAAAAACAGGGCAGGCAGCAGCTGCAGCAAGAGTGGCTATGTTTCAGGAATGCCCAAAAAGGTCAGCCCAAGAAGGATCAGACAAAACCCAGAATATTCTCGTCCTGACCAGTGAGCTTCTCTCTGTGCTTACCAAGGGCAGCCAAGGATGCATGCATGTCTTTGGGGTTTTGATATTCACCAATCACAAAGTTCTGATGTAGCAAAAAGTTGAAATAACCTTCCGAAAGTGAGCTGAGCACACCTCTCAAATACAAGGTAAGCAGGAAAAGTTTCCCATGTGGCTGGCTGTGGCTGTGCCATTTCCCTGAGAAGACTATACAAAGACACAGCTGGCCCCTCGGGCCTGTGCTAGACCCTGAGGCTGGGCAGCAAGTCAGCTCTTCCATATGGCAACCCATTCCAGCACTCTTGCCTGGAAAATTCCATGGACTGAGGAGCCTGGTAGGTTACAGTCCATGGGGTCGCAAAGAGTCGGACACAACTGAGCAACTTAAAAAAAAAAATTGCCTTGTAACCTCTGGAGGACTGTGAATCAGTGTGAATCCGCTTGGCTGTCTAAAACTTATCAGCTGGGGATGAGCTTGCCCTCTGTGGCTTTGTTTCAGAGCAAGCACTGAAGCGTGGACCACAAATGCATGGGTCTGCTTACAGAGCTGTTGGCTACAAAAATGCCCAAATGCCTTTGTTGTTGTATTTGTAAACTAAGCAAAGAGGATCTTGATTATTCTAAATGTACTTCTTACTTCTGAAATCAACACAAACATACTTATCTTTTTGATTTGCTAAATGAGGAACTAAAATACCAGCGTGGAGAAAATCCTTAGTGTAAAATCAGAATTCTAGTACCATGAACACACCAAGCAAAATCTGCTTCAGGACCTTAAACACTTACTGTTCCTTCTGTTTGGATTTGTCTCCAGATCCTTGCAAGGCTGGCTCCTTCCCTCATTCACAGAACCACCCCAGACCACCAAAGCCCCGTAGTATCACAGCGCCCTGTTCTGTGTTCTTCACAGAATTTAAATATACCAAACCATTTTAGAAAGTGCTGTTCACTGGTTTATAACGTACCTCTAAGGAAATGAAGATTTTGTGTCATATACCACCTCTCTCCAGCTCTGAAAACAATGCTGAGTACAAAGTAGGTGCTTAAATCTTTGCAGAAAACTTAATGCTCACATTTTTGCAGCAGGCTCTGAGTACATCACACGGAGCTGTCAGCTGCTCCTGTATGTTGCTCCTACAAAGATGTTTCTGGGTTGTAGGCTCTTAGCACTAGCTATAATTGCTGGGAATCTGAATAGACTTGACTCATGATCTAGTGTCAGGACATTGAGTGGGGAGTACTCACAGGAGTCCTCGGAACAGCCACCAGGCACAGAGATAGAAACTAGCCTCAAACCCCACTCACTGCAGTTCTCAGGAGGTTCTCTCCCCTTGAAATAGCCTAAGAGCAGACTTTCCCCAAAAGAAAGAGAGGGTGGAGCAGTAGGAAAAGCAAGGACCCTAAACAGACAGTTCCAATGAGATTCCATTTCACTGGTAGAATCCAATGATTCCCAGGATCTCACAGTCTTCTCTCCTGCTCAAAGTATCTGTGATGCTACGTGAAGGTTTAGCTGGTGTCCAAGGAAAAAATACCTTCACTTGGGAAGTATTTGATAATAACTATTAAAAACAAGGCAACAGGCCCCTGATGGAGTCACTTATTCTAAAGCCCCATGTCACCAAACCAAAAATGGGACTTAATTTCAGTTTTGCCTCTCCCAGAAATGGAATCTTAAATCAGATATTCATTAGGTCATCTGCCTTACATGCCCCTGCCATCCCCTAAAGGAAAGTGACCTTGCAGTAACCAACCTGCTTTTTGCCTCTCTGCTTCTGTTACCTTCTGCCTATAAAAGTCTTTCACTTCGTACGTCTTCTTAGAGCTTCTATCTGCTAGACTGGATGCTGCCTGATTCATGAATTACTGAATAAAGCCAAAAAGATTTACCCCTTTTGAATTTTATTTCAATGTCACAATCCCATATATTGAGTGGCATTTGTATAAGATGCTTGCACACAGTTTCTCACTGATGCTCACAACAAACTGAAGAATGAACAGTGGGCTACAACACTCCCTAATTCAGGTATGGGGATGAGGCTGTTGAGATGCTGCACAGTTAAACCAGCTGACCACATCCCAGAGTTGTTCCCTGGGAAGTAGAGCCAGGTCCAGGTCCCAAGTCCATCCTTCTTTCATGACTGAGTAGCGTCACTGCCAGATGGCCCGTGCTTCAGGGGTATTTTGCTCAGAAGAGGGCATTGCAGGGTGGCAAGGACACCAGGGTTGCTGGTTGGGGTCTGGCTAGCAGGTAGCCAGGTTGGCACTGGCTGAAGGAATTAGCATCGCATGACCTAGACATATCTGCCTTGGGCCAGCCCTTTCCAACCCTGCAGGAGCCCATGAGAGGCATCCTCAGACAGAAGCACAGGGAGTCTGTGATAAAACGGGGGTTTCAGGGGGACACCACTACTGCTGTTCCTGCCCCTTTCTGTAGATGGACGTGCATTTGCATGTGTGGTATGATTGGCATGTTTACTTTTTCTAAAACTTAACACACTAAAATGAGATCCTATTAATCATCATGACAGGGCTGGAGGTGAGGTACAGGGCAGCTATTATTATGAGCATGGGTCCCTGAGAGCCTTCTTTGAGGCCTTACACAGATCTATGGATGGGGGAACCCACCCAGTGCCCCCTCAGGCCTTCTGCTAGAGCTGGCTTAGCTGGGACAAGAGAACCCTGCTCTTCTTTTAGTTTGAGAAGTCAAGGGATATAGGTCATATATTTTGAAATGCAACCAGAAATAGCATCTTAAAGAGAAAAAGAAGGCAACATGGGTAAGTGAAATTCTTACTACCTACAGTTTGAAAACCATGACACAAGTGACTGTTGCACTTCCAAGTGTCTGTTATATATGAAAAACATTCTGAGCACCGCGTTCCAGCAGCAGCCTTCCTCCAGAAGCCCCGCAGTTGTGCATTATCAGGCACCCCTGCTGTGAGGCATCTCTGTTATTTCGATTCCCTAGTGGCTCAGTGATAAAGAATCTACCTGCCAATGTAGGAGATGTGGGTTTGATCCCTGAGTCAGGAAGATTCCTTGGAGAAGGAAATGGCAACCCACTCCAGGATTCCTGCCTGGGAAATCCCATGGACAGAAGAGCCTGGCGGGCTACAGTTTATGAGTTAGAAAAGTCAGACACAACTTAGTGACCAGACAACAAGAACAATCCTTTCCTAGATGTTATAGATTGCTTAAATTAATGCAAATAACAGTAAGATCTCAGATTCCCATGAAAGGAGAAAACACAGAAAGTTGCCAAGTAAGAAAACTTTGTATAAGTTCTTTACAAAATGATTTCTGAGGCTGGTTGCTGATTTTCACTACACACACACAGCACTGTTCTGAGAGGCAGTATTACTAGCTGTGGAGAGTAAACTCCTTAGGATCAGTCCACCTAGGTTTCAATCCTTGCTTCTCCTCCCAGCTGTGAGACCTTGGGCAAGTTAATTAACCTCTCTGTGCCCATGCCCTCCCCACTGGAGACAACAGTGCCTACCTCGTGGGGTTATTAGAAGGATTAGATGGATTAATACATGTAAAGCACTTAAAACAGTGTCTGGCACACCACCAGGAGAGTCTCTCACCTTAATCCACTACCAACTGCAGCTTTCCAAGCACTATGAGGTTCTGGGACAGGCACACATTACTGGCAAGTTTGCCAATCTCTTTCATCTCAGGTATACATTCTGAAGGAGTAAAGTATCCCTTTAGATCAATTTTTTGAAAAGCTGTCCTACAAGAATGATTTGTAGTCTGGTCATGGGTAGGGGTGAATGTTTAGAGGATCCCAGAAAGGTGGGTTCTTCCCAATTGGTAAAGAATCCACCTGGAAGTGCAGGAGATGCAAGGCATGTGGATTCACTCCCTGGGTTGGGAAGATCCCCTGGAGTAGGAAATGGCAACCCACTCCAGTATTCTTGCCTGGGAAAGCCCATGGACAGAAAAGCATGGCGGGCTACAATCCATGGGGCTGCAAAGAGGCAGACACAACTAAGCACACACAGAAATAGAGGGGGCTTCAAACAGAACCTCCTTCAGCACTGCGGAAGCAAAGCATGTGGAAGATTCCAACCTTTGCATCCATGGTGCACTGTCAAGTAGAATGGCACACAGGAGTTACCTGCAAGTCTTTTATTATTTTGAGCCCAACTAACCACACGGAAATCAGTGTTTGCTCTGCGGATTGGCTAAAGAACCACCAAACACCAAAGGGAAAGTAAAAATCCCATGGCTCAGGATGCCTTTTGTGAAATGAGCCCACATTTTTTCATCTGATGTGTCATCCGAGAGATGCCTCCCACTCCTGTTCAATTTATTATGTACATAAGACAAATCACAAGATGTAACCTGTCACAAATGCTGGAATTAAAGCTGCCAATACACACGTCACCAGTAATTGCCTCAGCAGATAGCTTCCGTTCCACATTCTCCCACAAATGCTCCAGCTCTGTAGTATTTCCAAGGCATAGCCTGAACACTGCTCAGAGCTCAATGGAACAGGAAACCTTGAGGATGGCTCGCAGGAGCCCAGGAAACAGATGGGGTTCACAAAGACCTACTGTATTGGTCCTGGAACCTAGAGGTCACCTCCCAGTGATACTGAAATGTGCTTTATAAATCACATTTATAATGTGCTTTCCCATCTAAAATAAATGGGCTTCAGCCTAAATATTCATCCACCACGTTTGAAGTTTTACTACTTAAGTTACCTTTAACAGTCTAGTAACTGCCTCTTCCAAGTTCTTTGGAGAATGACAAATTCAAGGAGATGGATAAGACATCATAAAAGCATGTCATTTTCAGTGCCCTGAATTCTACTATAAAGCCTTTATTTGACATCCACCTTTCCACTTTCAACTAATAAAAGCAGTTTACTGTCTGGCTCTCAGGCAACAGTAACCAAACAAAGAACAAATGAGGGTTTTTACATACCCAAGGCCATGCATGGCCACAGAAGGTCAGTGACCCAAAGTAGGGTAGTCCCCTTGCTGAGAAAGCAGGTAGAAATAATCCTGTGTCCTGCCGTTCATTATTCCCCAGTGGCTTCATACTCTGGCATCCTCTCACAAGATCTCAAAGTTGTACATTAACAGTAATAATCAGTAAGTTAGGGACGTCCTTGGTGGTCCAGTGGCTAAGATTCCATGTTCCCAATGCAGGGGGCCCAGGTTCAATCCCTGAATAGGGAACTAGATCCCTTAGACCACAACTAAAGATCTTGCATGCTGCAACTAAAATAACTCACATGTTGCAACTAAAGATTCCACTTGGGACTTCCCTTATGGTCCAGCGGCTAAGACTCCATGCTCCCAAAGCAGGGGACCTGAGTTTGATTCCCAATGAGAGAACTAGATGCCACACGTTGCAACTAAGACCCAGCATAGCCAAATAAAAAAACAGTAATAATCAGTAGGTTAAAAGGAATTCAAACACCCCAACAATTGTCAGAAGAGGCCAATAACCTTTCAACATACGCAGAGCTCCAGTGCATTAGTTGAAGAACGCCCACGAGGTAAAACATATTATTAGAATAAATCCTTTCTTGGACAAGAAGAAATTCAGAAATTCAGCTCATACATTGGTCTATTGCACTAACTCAATCATACTTTTTAAAAAGTTAAGATACTTACTGACATCAGTGGCTGTCTTTTCAGTGCTGAAGAAACAAAGGTCAGGTTTTCTTGGATCCTCAATGAAGGAAAATTTTAAAAACAGACACTCAAGCAAAGCAAAAGACAGGTAAAGGTTGACCTTGCTCAGACTGTGAATTTGAGCCGCTGCTCCCTGAAATGAACACCTTCGAGGCCAGAAAACGGCCCATCCTCACACTGGCATTGAGGACTGCAAGGAGAGTGCCTTTAAGATGACTCAGATAAGAAAGCACAGACCAGCCAAAGTTTAATTCAGTTTTATTTTCCACTTTTAGTATTTTTCAAATTATACAACATGCAGTCTGCCAGAGTATCCATAGATCTTCCATTTTAGAACCTAGAATATAACCAAAATTGTCCATGGGCCAGGGGAGGGTTACTTCCAGATCTTTTGTTACATGTACTATATTACAGCATCATAACTCAATACAAACTGCCATTCTCCCCCTCACACCACCAAAACAAATTCATCCACAAGTTTTGTTTTTTTTTTTAATGAAAGCTACTGTACAAATACATAAAGCCCAGAGAACACACATCTGCAGTACACACAACATACTTTACAAACTAGACAAGGATAATTCTACAGAACTGCCCTATTCCCCTTATATCCACACACAGTGAAAAGTATTTTAAACTGATGAATGGATTTGTAAATGTGTAAGCAGACTTCACGGAATGGTGCTTCCTTCGGCTGTTACCTTGACCTTATTCAAGATTTTCTGAAAAGTCTAAACGGTTAATGCTCAATGAAGGCGTTTTAGACTATGACGGTTCCCGTGGCTCGCTTAAGATACACAGTGTGAGACAATTTAGAAGTGAGATCTTACCCCGTCCCCTACGTCCTACCCCCTGCCAACAGCAACTTCCCTACTGGGTCATAAAGGCAGAGTCTAAATGTCTTCTGCCTGGCTTAAAAAATACACTTCAAAAAAGAGACTGTTGAGAATTTTTATTTGCTTTCAGTTATTCCTCCAGGAAAAAAGAAGTGATAATCTCCCCGTGAGTCTTGGGGATGGCTTGTCTGGCATTTGGACAGGAAAATCACTTCCCACTGTGAAAGTAGGGCTTCAAAAACTCTCTAGATACTACATTCTAGGCAGTCCTTTTTACTTCATTTATCCCAATATTTCTACGAATTATAGTTTTCTTTACTATTTCCTTTAAAGTCTTAACGCACACTTATTGTTTTCCCTACTACCTGCCATTCCACAAGGCAAACTGTACAGCATTGGAAGAGATGATGCATTTATACAGAATTCTCCCATAACTGACCAAAACCTACTTGGCATTAATATATTTTTGTCTCCAATCATAAATGTTGATATCCCAAACAGCACTCCTCTAATTCAACAATCCACCATCCTGCAGGGAGAGATTATCTGTAGAAATCATCTGGTTATTCCCTTTTAGCATCAAAGAGTAAACTTTCAAGAAGTAGCTTGAAATATAAAATTATTCATAGAGGAGAAACACACACACACACATACATACATACACACTCTAGCAAAAAGCAGCATACAACCAAAAAATATCATCATAGGCTCAGCCATTCACAAACATAGCTTTCACATCTGGGGTACAAATGTAAAGAATAGTAGTCTAAGAAAATGAAAATTGTACAAATGTGGCTTTTAACAAAAGTGATTCTACCGAGTATATGGTCCTGATATTACCTTATTAAGCAAAGTAACATTTAGAGATTCATTTGATTATACTGCATAACCCGTTCCAATGATCTGCCTTTTAGTCACAGTGTAGGAAAGTTAGTTTAGAGGTCCTGTAAAGACTGAAGCTAGGTGAACTGACTGGCTGATCAGCAACTAGCAGAATCATCTTTAAGAGACATCAAAGCCAACTTTCTCTGTGAATAAAAGTGAACTGAATTCTGTGAATCCCTAACAGAAGTCAAGAAATATGGAACTACAAGTGAATGTTTCTTTCCGAAACATGAACAGGTCAAAGACCCCTTTAGAATTAGAAAGGGGCTGCCCAGGGAAAAATGACTTTTTAAAGAATCTAAAATAATCTATTACCAAGAAAACCCAAAAGGAAGAATTCCTCACCTTTATTCAATTTCCAAACATAGAGTTATACAGTTGCATAAGACAGCATAACCTCATCAGTGGTTATGACAGTTTATTAACTGGCAATCCTCTCAAGGACCAATTTTAGCTTCTAAAATCAGAGGCAACCATATTAACAGCAAGGTTATAATCTATGGCATATGTTATTTATTACCTGATAAGGTTTGTCAAACCTGCTCTACAAGGATCTTTCTGTCAGATGGCAAATAGCACTGGAGCACTGTCAACAATGTAAAAAAAAAAAAAAAAATCAAACACAAGAAGCTTTAGTAATGTAAATGAATGCAAACCTGTCATTCTTTTGAAATAAATACTTCAGTGGAATTCATCCTCTTCTCTTGCCTTACTACCTGCCCCTCAAAACAAAACACACATAAAGTGCAACATTTAACAAATAAATTAAGTCAAAGCAGCTTTGCTTGGTTAGGGACATTTTACACAAAGAGTCTGGAAATCAACTTGGTCTTTAGTGCTTTTTATACACATGCATGCACGCACACACACACGAACTGTCTCCCACCCACCAGCAATGAGAAAGCGCTGTGTCTCTCCTGGCATAATTTCATTCCAATGGTGAAAACAGCAGGGATAGAACCAGCTCACTCATCCCAGGTCAGCACAAGCATAGGATGAGTTCTTTCAGTGAGATGGGTTTGGTCATCGTTGACTTAACCCTCAGATTTACCCAAACAAGTAGCAGCACATGAGACCAACTGAATTGAATCCTTGCCAGTTTCCCTGGAAACTTTACCACTTGGACATCGATCACTTTAATACACACAATTGGAAATAAAAGTTGAACCACCTTTAGAGTCATGTATTTGAATAAAACGATAGCTGAGCTGAAAAATCCACCCACACTGATTTCTTCAAATTCTGCCTAAGAGAAACCTATCTGCTCACTGCCAAAGAGAACTCAACTAAACAGTCAGTAAGGATGGGTTTATACAACTTATTCATAGGCACAAAAATATGTCACTTTCCCTCTAGGGCTTCCTTTTCAACTGCTGGAACGATCGTGGATTTCATCAGCAGTATCCCCATCAAGCTTACGATGGTTCCCTAGAGAAGAGGCCATCCCCGAAGCGAGCTCCTGTGTTCAGGGAGGAGGAAGTGAGGAGGGAGGCAGCCCCATTTCCACTCATCCAACTTTGCAGCATTTTCAACACGTCTGAAGGAATGGTGTTTTACCTGGGCTGGCTGAGACTAGTCACTGCAGGCTCAGTAACCAGCAGCTCAGAGGTGAGTGCTGTGACTTTTTGCATTTACATAGATGTGTCTGCGTGAACACTGTCTGCATTGCTACTGTCAGATTGTTTTACTGCCTTGAACAAATATGCTTTGCATTTTAAAGGATGCCATACTAAAAGGTGTATTTTACAGATCCAAAGATGTGACCAGGGTATTCAAAATGCATCTTTGGGGTGACTTGTTTTGGAAAAGTGTTCAGAATGAAAATTTTAAACCCAATAGCAGCATTTTTGTGTTCCCTAAAAATATAAAGTAATGTGTTTATTTTACAGGAAACCAGATGGTTGTGATGGTGAGCAGGAGTCCCCACCTCCACGGCACTTGGTTGTTGCCCCTCAGGGAGTGGTGTTTGCTGGGACATGGCTGCCGAGAAACGAGTCTCCAAGAACCACCCAGGGACCACCCAATGCCCCAGGCCCAAGCCCAGAGCAATGGGTCCCAGGAGTAAGTGGCTCTTCTGTCAGCGTTCCCTTCAGATTTCTTGAGAAAAGTCCAAGCACGCATCTGTACACAGAAACTCTATACAGCTCAAATATCTGAAACCGGTGTACTGCAGATGGCTGGGGTAAGCAAGTGTAAAAGAAAATGGAAACTGTGTAGGAGGGAGAAAAATAGAGGAACTGGTGATTAATGAAGTCCTTGACATGCTACGTGGAGAGTCATATCTGTTGAAAGAGAATCAAAGAAAGAACATAGGAGTTAGAGAACACAATAGAAATTCACTCTTTAGGGGGAAAAAAAAAGTTTTAATTTTAGATATTTAGACCAGAGCTGTTCCAACAGGAATACCATGTGAGCCACACATTTAATTTTATTAATAAATGTTCAGGTGGCCACATAAGTAATTATTAGAGATTGAGATGTTTTACATTAAAATATTTCTACTGAGACAGTTGACAGTCTTTTTTGCCAGTGTTTGTCAACTGGTGTGTTTTTTGCACTTTCCATACATCTTGGTGTGGACCTGGCCACAAGTCAAGTGCTCAGAAGTCACCTGTGTGGTGAGCAGTGAGCCTACTGGACAGCACAGCCTCCTACCTAGTGCTTTTGCTCCAAGTATTTAGCCCTGACAATAGTCTCTTCCCTAATGACTCAGATGCTAAAGAATCTGCCTGCGGTGTGGAAGACCCAGGTTCAATCCCTGGAAGATCTTCTGGAGAAGGGAATGGGCTACCTGCTCCAGTATTCTTGCCTGGAGAATTTCATAGACAGAGGAGGCTGGTGAGCTACAATCTATGGGGTCACAAAGAGTTGGACATGACTGAGCAACTAACACTTCCACTTTTCATAATGTCTTCCAAAAGTCAGTGTCTATTGAAACTACAGATGTTTGGAGAAACAGAATTCATTTTTCATTCCTTGGGGGAACTCAAACACCAGTTCTCACTTGCCAGCACTTAAAGACATCCAGGCAGGTCAAACATACCCCCTTAAGCCAAGTTCTCTCAAGACAGAGACTCCCAGTCCTGAAAGACATTGTTTTGTCTCCCCAGGGTGATGAAGTTATGTAGTAGGCCCTCTCTGATGTCACTCCATGTCCAACCAGATGTTCAACGGATCACTGTCGAGTCTCCTGGATGAAATGTGACCAGTTCTGACTCAGAGGCCAGCCCTTCGTCAGCCTTTGGACCAACTGCTGTGAACTCTACTTTCAGCAAGAAACAGAGAGGCTCAACCTCCTCACACCAGCTGGAAGCCCCAGTCTGTCTGGGGTCCTGCCTGTGGGTTTCGTGCAGAGATCATGGTGCTTGTGGGGTGGGGAGTGTGTGACAGGAGAGCTTGGTACAGCCTCGTCCTTAAGGAATACACAAGTAGTGACAGACACTAAGAAAAACCCAAATGCTCTTCTGATTCTAAAAACTTCATGTAGATATATAATGGAATGCTACTTGGCCATCAACAAGAATGAAGTTTTGCCATTTGCAACAACATGGGTGATGGACTTGGAGAGCATTATGCTAAGTCAAGTAAGTCGGACAGAAAGACAAACACTGTATGCTATCACTTATTTGTGGAGTCTAAAAAATACAAACTAGTAAATACAACAGAAAAGAAACACACTCACAGATATAGATAACAAATTAGTAATTTTCAGTGGAGGGAGGGAAGGGGCAGGGGCAACACAGGAGTAGGGGATTAAGAGGTACAAATCACCATGCAAAATATAAGCTATAAGGATATATTGCAAGGCACAGGAAATAATAGCCAGTATTTTATAACAACAATAAATCGAGTATAATCTATAAAAATTTTAAATCACTATGTTGAACATCTGAAACTAATATAAGATCATAAAGTAATTATACCTAAAAAAGAAAAAAAAAGGGAGGGGTGGACTTCAAGTTTTCTGAATGTTGAGCTTCAAGCCAACCTTTTCACTCTCCTCTTTCACTTTCATTAAGAGGCTTTTGAGTTCCTCTTCACTTTCTGCCATAAGGGTGGTGTCATCTGCATATCTGAGGTTATTGATATTTCTCCCGGCAATCTTGATTCCAGCTTGTGATTCTTCCAGCCCAGCGTTCCTCATGATGTACTCTGCATATAAATTAAATAAGCAGGGTGACAATATACAACCTTGACGTACTCCCTTTCCTATTTGGAACCAGTCTGTTGTTCCATGTCCAGTTCTAACTGTTGCTTCCTGACCTGCATACAGGTTTCTCAAGAGGCAGGTCAGGTGGTCTGATATTCCCAACTCTTTCAGAATGTTCCACAGTTTATTGAGATCCACACAGTCAAAGGCTTTGGCATAGTCAATGAAGCAGAAATGGATGTTTTTCTGGAACTCTCTTGCTTTCTCCATGATCCAGCGGATGTTGGCAATTTGATCTCTGGTGCCTCTGACTTTTCTAAAACCTGCTTGAACATCTGGAAGTTCACAATTCACATATTGCTGAAGCCTAGCTTGGAGAATTTTGAGCATGACTTTACTAGCGTGTGAGATGAGTGCAATTGTGCGGTAGTTTGAGCATTCTTTGGCATTGCCTTTCTTTGGGATTGGAATGAAGACTGACCTCTTCCAGTCCTGTGGCCACTGCTGAGTTTTCCAAATTTGCTGGCATATTGAGTGCAGCACTTTCACAGCATCATCTTTCAGGACTGAAAGAGCTCAATTGGAATTCCATCACCTCCACTAGCTTTGTTCGTCGTGATGCTCTCTAAGGCCCACTTGACTTCACATTCCAAGATGTCTGGCTCCAGGTGAGTGATCACGCCATCGTGATTATCTTCGTCGTGAAGATCTTTTTTGTACAGTTCTTCTGTGTATTCTTGCCACCTCTTCTTAATATCTTCTGCTTCTGTTAGGTCCATACCATTTCTGTCCTTTATCGAGCCCATCTTTGCATGAAATGTTCCCTTGATATCTCTAATTTTCTTGAAAAGATCTCTTGTTTTTCCTATTCTGTTGTTTTCCTCTATTTCTTTGCATTGATCACTGAGGAAGGCTTTCTTATCTCTCCTTGCTATTCTTTGGGACTCTGCATTCAGATGCTTATATCTTTCCTTTTTCTCCTTTGCTTTTCGCTTCTCTTCTTTTCACAGCTATTTGTAAGGCCTCCTCAAACAGCCATTTTGCTTTTTTGCATTTCTTTTCCATGGGGATGGTCTTGGTCCCTGTCTCCTGTACAATGTCACGAACCTCCATCCAGAGTTCATCAGGCACTCTATCTATCAGATCTAGACCCTTAAATCTATTTCTTACTTCCACTGTGTAATCATAAGGGATTTGATTTAGGTCATATCTGAATGGTCTAGTGGTTTTCCCTACTTTCTTCAATTTCAGTCTGAATTTGGCAATAAGGAGTTCATGATCTGAGCCACAGTCAGCTCCTGGTCTTGTTTTTGCTAACTGTATACAGCTTCTCCATCTTTGGCTGCAAAGAATATAATCAATCTGATTTTGGTGTTGACCATCTGGTGATGTCCATGTGTAGAGTCTTCTCTTGTGTTGTTGGAAGAGGGTGTTTGCTATGACCAGTGCGTTCTCTTGGCAAAACTCTATCGTCGCATAGTCGTTATTTAAATCTATTTTGAGCTGAAAACCAATAGGCTCAAGAATGCTTTCTAAATAGTACCTTTGGAATCCCCATTTCACTTTCCTTGCAGGTTCATTTGATCTCAGAATCATCCATGGGTCACCTTGGTCAGATGAGATGCGTGTCCTGCGTGCCTGCAGGAGGGACTGAGCACATACTTTACACGCAGGATTATGGCTTCACATGATGACTGCAGCCTACCCGTGTTGACAGAGCCGAGCGTTAGACACACAAACTCTACGGGGCGGCCTCAGTAACTCCAGCGGACCATGAAGCGACACAATTTCCACAGAAGGCCTTTCATTCAAATCCCCCAGCTCCCCTCAGTGTTCAAGCTGCTGCATGTTTTGGCTAACAGTCTGGAAGAAATGGGGGGCCGCAAAGGAGGCCCAGCCTGCTTCGTTTAACCGCCTCTAGTAGGGCGAGAGGGGACTGAGACTGTGAGGGGCTCTGAAAGGAAGCACAGCGACTCTACCGAGAAAACGCCCTTCATTACTTAGAGGCACACCTTTTCAACCTGAGTTAAAGACCTTCGTGGGCACGTAAGCCAACGGAGTCTCTTCCCCAGGCCCAAGGATGGGCCTGGAGACTCCCATCCATCCCCTAACTACCTGGATGTTCCCCTCCTCTGACAAACTCCGGGGAGAAGACGGATATAACAAATAGAGGCCAGTGGGTTAGCCCCCAAAAAAACCATTTCTGACTGTTCTGAACAGAGACTGGCCATCCAGACGGCTTGGTGAATCTTGAGAACCCAGCACTGTTGACCCTCCTCCGATGGTTCAGAGGAGCCACTCATTCACCTAAAAGCATACTGAACCAAGCAGCCTGCTACTTGACTGTCCGTGGGCCTCTGCACAACTGGGGATAGTAACTCAGAGTGGCAATGTGTGACCAGATTGAGCAAGAAATAAAATCGCCTTCCTTTAGAAGAGGTGGGGAAGGTTGAAGAAAGAAACTATTTATATATGGGTTTTGCAAGGAGCAGTTAGAGACTTCCCCCCACCAACTTTGGCTTTTGCAATTGCTTGCAATGGATTTATGCTTAATCCAAATAGTACATAATTTTATCTTTCCTTTTGCCTTTCTACACTTCAGTCCCCACACTCTAAGAATTACCAGCTGTACCAGACGTACCACCGCTGAACAGAACCAAGTTTGTCCCACAGGGGCACTCGTGCAACCTGCTGTTGAGGAAGAGTTTTACTTGCTCTGGATTCGGAACTCTGAGAAGTGTACCATTGAGGAGAGTCAAGTCCGGTGACTGTGCTAGAGATGAATTAAGGAATTCTCTCCCTCAGCTCCTCCATGATCCCTCCCTTGGAAGGCAACAATGCTAGTTTCAAAGTCCCATGTTACGCCAGTGCTGTCTGCAGTCACTTCTTTCCTTTCTCCCCCAGGTCCTGCCTTCACCTACTTCTTTTAGGCCTGTCCCCACGACCATAACATTCATGGTCTAATTTGTCAAGGTCTAATTTTTTCCAGATATTCTATTGACTTTTCACTCTACTTTCACATGATCTCATTTAATTCCCAGCACAAGCCCGTAATAAAGGTACTACGGTCATAACTACATGCCATGGATTTTTTAGCTGTTAAACAGACAGGAACCTTGTCTGGAGCGACAAGGCTGGATTTGCTTCATATACTTAAACTGAAACAACCCAACTGCAGCAGACAGAAGGCCTGCAGCAGATGTGAGAAGCCGACTGTTGTCTTTTAAGCTTAGTAAGAGATCTGCAAAAAACTGTAAAAAAAAAAAAAAACAACAACAACAAAACAAAACCAGTGCCATTCTAAGTTTTTTGTTTTGGAAAATTATTACTTTTCATGAAAAATGGCATTTGTTAATAGAAGTACTATTTTAAATGTTTCCATTTTTAATATACCAATCGGCAGATACAACTCAGAAATATTAATATAAAAGCTCTTTGAGTTCTGCAAGCTTTTTAGGAATGTCAAAGGTCCTAAGGTCAGGAACCTTGGGAACTGCTGCAGAGCAGATCAGAGCTCTCAGACCAGGATCCCCCACTAACAGGTTGTCAAGATCTTGATGGGTCCCTCTGCCTCTCTGCAGGATGTCGAATGAAGCTGGACGCAGGGCTCACTGAGGACTACCACAGCACTGTAAATCAGCTATGAAGAGTGCAAGTGTTGGTCACTAGGTCATGTCCAATTCTTTGCGACCCCACAGACTGTATCCCGTCAGGTTCCTCTGTTCGTGGGATTCTCCAGGCAAGAATACTGGAGTAGGTAGCCATTCTCTTCTCCAGGGGATCTTCTGGGACCAGGGATCGAACCCAGGTCTCCTGCATTGTAATCAGATACTTTATCATCTGAGCCACCAAGGAAGCAACCATACTCCAATATAAATAAAAACTAAATTAAAAAATAAATAAAACACTTAGAAACTTTTATAAAAAGAAGAAAAAGAAAGAAAAACAATTAACAAATAAACTCACAATAAGATCCTGAAGTAGGAAAACCAGAAAGAGGTAGCACTACCCTGCAATGACTATCAGTGATCCAGGGAATGTCACATAAATTAGAGGCCAAGGGGCCAGGACAGACTCCTGAGCTCTTCAGTGGCTTTCTGTAGTGACATTCACCTGGGTAACCCTGCTATAAACTGCAGAAGTGCTTTTCCAAAGCTATTTTCTTTATGCCTCAAAATATGAAACCACAGTGGTTAATTAAAAAAAAAAAGTGTCTTCAAATGTACCTCAAGAGCCCAGTTAGTGCCTTCTGGCTCTACCACCATGTTTTTGCTTAATATTTTATCAAAGTGTATCAAAACTTTATTAAATAGGATATAATTTCTAGACCTGAGATATATGTGTGTCTGTGTGTGTACAGTCCTCAAAATGACAGTGTTCAGCTACATCAACACTGAAAGGCATCTGAGGTCTTTGGTTCATTTTCACTTTTTTCAATTGTATGCTTTCCTTGCCATGAAAATCTGAAGCATTAATATGTGCATATTCTAGATTATCTAGCTGACTACCTTGTAACCAACTTCAGCCCCTGCTTTATGCCAAAACCAAGTTGGTGCTTCTCGTCATAGCTTTTATCACCTTCAGGTTAAATCCAGACAATGGGAAGATGAGGCATTCCAGCCATGAAAAGACAGAACGACTTGAAAGCGAGGGGTGATCCTGCAGTGATTTTTAACAGAAAAAGAGGGTGAAAGAACGGTCATGTCTTGAAACACAGGACGAACTCCACCGAATGCAATACATACTACAGTCACATTGCATGTTGCTCTTTATTTTCAGCAAAAGACTGTTATTGTTAACCTAGCAAAGCCTAGTAACAGTTGGTGATTTGGATTTTTGACTTTTTAAATCTACTTTATAAATCTTTTTCAACTTGATAGTTGTGGAACATCTACCAGTTTAAGGAGTGTACACTGTTTTTTAATTTGCACTATAATAAATCCAAAATTACACTCATCTCACATGCTGGTAAAGTCATGCTCAAAATTCTCCAAGCCAGGCTTCAACAATATGTGAACCGTGAACTTCCAGATGTTTAAGCAGGTTTTAGAAAAGGCAGAGGAACCAGAGATCAAATTGCCAACATCCGCTGGATCATGGAGAAAGCAAGAGAGTTCCAGAAAAATATCTATTTCTGCTTCATTGACTATGCCAAAGCCTTTGACTGTGTGGATCACAATAAACTGTGGAAAATTCTGAAAGAGATGGGAATACCAGACCACCTGACCTGCCTCTTGAGAAACCTGTATGCAGGTCAGGAAGCAACAGTCAGTACTGGACATGGAACAACAGACTGGTTCCAAATAGGAAAGGGAGTACGTCAAGGTTGTATATTGTCACCCTGCTTATTTAACTTCTATGCAGAGTACATCATGAGGAACGCTGGGCTGGAAGAAGCACAAGCTGGAATCAAGATTGCCGGGAGAAATATGAATAACCTCAGATATGCAGATGACACCACCCTTATGGCAGAAAGTGAAGAGGAACTCAAAAGCCTCTTGATGAAAGTGAAAGAGGAGAGTGAAAAGGTTGGCTTGAAGCTCAACATTCAGAAAACAAAGATCATGGCATCTGGTCCCATCACTTCATGGGAAATAGATGGGGAAACAGTGGAAACAGTGTCAGACTTTATTTTTTTGGGCTCCAAAATCACTGCAGATGCTGATTGCAGCCAGGAAATTAAAAGATGCTTACTCCTTGGAAGGAAAGTTATGACCAACCTAGATAGCATATTAAAAAGCAGAGACATTACTTTGCCAACCAAGGTTTGTCTAGTCAAGGCTATGGTTTTTCCCGTGGTCATGTATGGATGTGAGAGTTGGACTGTGAAGAAAGCTGATCGCTGAAGAATTGATGCTTTTGAACTGTGGTGCTGGAGAAGACTCTTGAGAGTCCCTTGGACTTCAAGGAGATCCAACTGGTCCATTCTAAAGGAGATCAATCCTGGGTGTTCATTGGAAGGACTGATGCTAAAGCTGAAACTGCAATACTTTGGCCACCTCATGCGACGAGCTGACTCACTGGAAAAGACTCTGATGCTGGGAAGGATTGGGGGCGGGAGGAGAAGGGGAGGACAATGAGATGGCTGGATGGCATCACCGACTCGATGGACATGAGTTTGAGTGAACTCCGGGAGTTGGTGATGGACAGGGAGGCCTGGCGTGCTATGATTCATGGGGTCACAAAGAGTCGGACACGACTGAGCGACTGAACTGAACTCAAATAATAAATAAATAAATAATAAATAAAATTAAAACTATAATAAAATAATTTAAATTAACTACAGGAATCTGTGAGAATTTTATTTCCTTAAAAGTACTCTATTTACTACTCAAGTTTGAGAAATAAGAGAGGGAAACCAAAAAACGATGGATTCTGCCAAAAAAAGACTTTCAGGAAACGGCCGAGCTTTCAGTAATGCCCCACTGGCGCCATCTGGTGGACCTACTGGAACCAGCACCCACTGCATAGCAAAGGAAGCAATCCTGGCTCCAGGGCCCTCGGTGCCAAGCCGCTGGACAATTATCGAAACAGTGTCTACCTTAATCAAACACAGGGGCTCGAATAAGCCCTCAGCACTACCCAAAAGGCCTATTTCACACCTCTCTTCAGTCTGCAACCCCGTGTCCCCCAACCCTCTCAGCAGATGACTTCTTACTTGCACAGGAGCACTAAGGTGAGCTCCGGTTTCACCTCCCTGCATGCCCCATTTACCAGAATCTATTCTGCCTTGGGTACAGCGTTGCCTTTGTTTATGTTCAGATCAAACCCACTCACAGGAAGCCAATAGTCTGTACTGTAATTTTCCCGGCTCCGAAGTTATCCATTTCCCTTCTGAGTTGGATTATTACCATCAGCGTATAAGTAAGCTGTAATAGCTGCCATCTTAAAACAGAAAAGCTGGGATTTCCCTGGTCCAGTGGTTAAGACTCCACATGTCCACTGCTGGGGGCACACAGGTTCGATGCCTGGTCAGGGAGCTAAGATCCCACATGCTGTGGAGTTCAGCCAAAAAAAAATGCAAACCCCATCTTAATCTCACATCCCTCCATTTCTCTGCTGCTTCAAACGAAACTCCAAGCCTCAAGCAGGTGCTGACCCTATTTCCCCATCCCCACACTCTGCTCCATGCTGCCCCCTTGTGCTAAAGCTGACATTTCTGTCCTCAGGCCTGCAAACAACCATCCGTCTCTGTGGTTATCTCCCTGGAGCTCTGGGCAGCCTTCAGCACAGCTGACCACCTCTCCTTAGGAGCCAGGGCTTCACTCTGCCTCCCTGAACCTAACATTCTCCTCCTCAGGCCCCTTTATCTCTGCTACCTCCTTTTTCTTCCCTTTCCATTGGCCAGCCCCCCGATCTGGTCAAACCCTCCTCACACTCTGCCTCTATCCACCCTTTCTTCAGGTGACCTCCTCCAGACCCAGATACATGACCTTAAACACAATCCACAGGCCATAACTCTCTGTGACCTCAGCCCTGACCTCTCACCTGAGCTTGCCAGTTTCTGCCTACTCAACATACCTGCCTGATGGTGAGCTAGAGGCATCTCATGATCCACCAAGCTCTCTTTTCCATGAAACCTGCATTGCCCGTTTTCTCCCCAGTCATTGCTAAAAGGTACCAATGTTGACCTCGTTGCTAGGGCCCTAGCCCAGGAACCACCTTTGATTCGCACCCACCCCTCCTCCTCACCCCTCCACCCTCAGCTCTCCAACACAGGCCCACTCTGACCACTTGCTACTGCCACCTAGCTCACTCCCCCCACACCTGCCCAAGTGGCCATCCACAATAGTACCCCCAGGGGAGTCCCCTGCACTTATTCTCACCCCACCCCATCCTTCCAAAGGCCAGCTCTCGCAGACCTTTCCTCGTCATGAACCCAGTCCCACCACTCCCAGGCCCAAAGGCCCCAGTGAACCCCAGGCTTAGCTTACACTCTAAACTGCTCACCTCAGCCTCAGTTGATCTGGTTCCATCTCCCTCCCCAAAGTATGATACTCCGCCCTGTTCCCTGTGCTCCGGCCTTATCAGCCTTCCTGTGGTTCCTCAAACGTCCACAATCTGGACTCAACCTTCCAGCAAGTATCTGTGCACACGTCACCATTTCTTATCGTTTAGTTCTCAGCTCAAAAGTCACTCCCTCTTCTAAATAAGTGTCCCCAATCTCTATTTCATTAAGCTGTTCTTATTTTCTTCAGAACACTGATCACTATTTGCAGTTACCTTCTTTATCTGCTCTCTCTCCCCGACAAGCGTGTCAGTACACAAGAACAGAGCCTTTGTCTCTCTACTGTTAAAGCAAGTACGGAGCAAGTATAAAGTGCCTGATCCCATTTGGCAGATAAGGAAACTGAGGCTAAAAGAAATCAAGCAACTTGCCCAATGTCACAAAAGAACAGAGCCAAGGCCAGGGCTGGAACCCACATGTGGCCAATTCCACACCCCGTGTCCTCATTCTGCTGCACCATGCTGCCCCATGTCCGGCTTTGGAGCTTGAAAAAGCTGGTCCCAATCCTGCTGAGGCAGCCCTGGCCTCCAGATATTAATATGAGATCAAAGCTGGCAGTGTCCCGGGTACTTTTGATTTCCACATGTTGGCCTCTTCGACGGTTCTGAAACTTTGAGCATAAATCCAGAGATGCATTGTGACTATATTCTCTACATCCTGAAATGAAGCGGAAAGAAATCCCAAAGGGACCCAGATGCTGCCTGAGTATGAAGGTGCCATTCTGGCTCCAACAGGAGGGCTGGGAAGATCAGCAGCTGAGACCACTGCTGCAGGACAGACATACTTCAGAACAAGCATCCAAAGAGCAGAAAGTGTCAGTCGTTCAGTCATATCCAACTCTCTGCGACTCTATAGACTGTAACCCACCAGACTCCTCTGTCCACGGGATTCTCCAGGCAAGAATACTGGAGTGGGTAGCCATTCCCTTCTCCAGGGGATCTTCCTGACCTTTGGATAGAACCCGCATCTCTTGCATTGCAGGTGGATTCTTTACCTGCAATGCCACCAGGAAAACCCAAAAAAGATCATCTCAAAAAGGTTTTAGTCCACCTAATAAATAAATTCCATATTTCTATTTTTTAAGCCATGCTGTGAGGCTTGTGCAACCTCAGTTCCCGACCAAGGACTAAACCCAGGCCCTCAGCAGAGAGTAAGCAGAGTCCTACCCACTGGATCACAAGGGAATTTCCTCCAATTATTTTTTTAAATAAGCTTATTTTTAATCAGCATTTCCTCAGTTCCAATTATAATTCCCTACTCCATTGGTTATCATCCTTTTGTTTTTTTTACTCCACTAACCAATGCCCAATTATTTTCATAAAAATAGTCAACGTTGTTTATAATATTGGGATAAATACATGCTAGTATATTTTAAACCCCTTATATCTGGTCACAGCACCAAACAGGATACTCAGATATCAGCCTTCTCCACTTAGTGGCTATAATCTATCGCTGCTGCTGCTGCTAAGTCGCTTCAGTCGTGTCCAACTCTGTGCAACCCCATAGACGGCAGCCCACCATGCTCCCCTGTCCCTGGGATTCTCCAGGCAAGAACGCTGGAGTGGGTTTGTTTGCAACAACTATGAGAATGAGAAGGTAAGGTAAACCAGCATTCATTAACCACCCACCTCATGCCAAGCTTGCACCGTTCACCTCTCCCACAGCTGCCATTTTGTTGAGCACTCGCTATGTGCCAAGCCGCTCAGAAGCATGACCTCATTCAGCCCTCAACTCACTGCAGCACCCAGGGAAAGGACTCTCCCCATCTCACAGATGAGAAGACTGGCTCTAAGGTTAAGAACGTGAAATGCCTGACACCTGACCCAGGTCTCTGTCCAAAGTCAAGCCCTTAACCCCTCCGCCACCCTGACACTTGCATGGGGTCTGTTTGGTGACGCTGTGAGAACACTCAGCCATGGGAGTCATATGAATAGATAGTAAGGTGGGTGGAGAAGGTTCCAATTTCAGATAAAATCATCAAAACCACTCTTAGCATTCTGAGTTAGAAACAAAAGAAACAAATCACCATGCTGGGTAAGGGTGCATCTACACTTTGAAGGTCTTAGGGTGATGGCTGGCCACCGTATGGTTGTGCGTATCTTACATAAAAGTGGGTCTCACAGGCCCTTCTGGGAGTGCCCGAGGAGGGGCACCTTCCACTGAGCAGTCTCTGAAGCCAGAATCCCTGGGCTGGTGTATTCCTTAGGAGCTTGCTGGAGCCAAGCACACACACTAACATGGTGCTTCCACCAAATGGGTGATAGAGATATTACATCTTGCACAGCGATGCTGCAGAGTGTGTGTTCAATAAACAGAGTGCTGGGGGCACTTCGCTGGTGGCCTCGAGGTTAAGACCCCACATTCCCAATTCAGGGGGCCAGGGATTGATCCCTGGTCAGAGAACTAAGATCCCATACCCTGCAACTAAGACCCAGCACAGCCAAACAAAATTTTAAAAAAAGAACAACCAGAGTGCCGGCTGCCTATCCAACATCCATCTTATCGTTCCAGGAAAGAGGACACTACTCTTATCTGGGGCAGGGATGGACCCAGCCAAAGACCACCTTCTCCAGCCTCCCCTGAAGCAGATGTGATCACGTGTGTCTCGGTTGTGTCAGAGGGGTGCAGGCATTGGAGCTGGACGTCACCTCTGAAAGGGCAACTTAAAGGAAACTGATTCAACCGCATGAGCTGCTTCCGCCTCTCCCCAGCTGCTCTCTTTGCTTGCTCAGCACAAGTTAAATGTCCATCCACAGAGGAACAGATAAAGAAGATATGGTATGCACACACAATGGAATATTACTCAGCCATAAAAAGGGACCAAACTTGGTCATTTGTAGAGACATGGATCAACCCAGAGTCATGCAGAGCAAAGTCAGTCAGAAAGAGAAAAACAAATGTCACATATTAACATGGAGCACGGGCACTCCAGTTAGGACTGCAGAAGTCACCCAGGTGACCGTGAGGAAGGGAGGTACTTGCTGAGGACAGTGCACCTCACTGGACAGTGTCACTGGACAGTTCCCCCAGCCAGCGACAGACCACCCTCAAATGTCCTTCATGTGACAGAGAAATAAACATCCATCCCCTATAAGCCACTTTCGGATACTTTAGCCTACCAGGTCTCAAAGGCTTCCCAGGTGGTGTGAGTGGTAATGAACCTTCCTACCAATACAGGAGACACAAGATACATGGGTTTGATCCCTGGGTCGGGAAGATCCCCTGGAGGAGGAAATGGCAACCCACTCCAGTATTCTTGCCTGGAGAATTCCATGGACAGAGGAGCCTGGCCGGCTATAGTCCATGCGGTTGCAAAGAGTCGGACACGACTGAAGTGATAGCATGCAGGCAGGCAAAGTCACCTGGGGTACTTGGTGAAAACATGAAGGTCCAAACCCTACGCTACTTCAAGGAGCCTGGGTCTCTGGGTGCTAGGTGATGCTGACACTTGATCTCAACACAAAGGTCGAGAACCACCGTTAGGCTCTCTGTACTAAATTGCCCAATTTGCTCTTACAGCTCCCTTCAAGTGTCAACCCCAACACCCATAAGATGCAGTCAAAAATAATTTTTTAACATCCAGTTTTACTTCGTTGTTGTTTAGTCACTCAGTCATGTGTGACTCTGCAACTCCAGGGAGTGTAGCCCGCCAGGCTCCTCTGTCCACAGGATTTTCCAGGCAAGCATACTGGAGTGGCTTGCCTTCACTTCTGATTAAAAGCAGAGATCACATCTGAATAGGGTGACCCATCACCAAGATAATTTCCCATCCACCCTTCCAGAATACGGCAGAAGACAGAGGGCACACTGCCTGCCATGGGCATGGTGTATCCTGCTCCTTGACATGCTGCTGGGGCAGGGCACACGAAAGCTCCTTCTTGGAAGTTTTGTCTGAGCCTTAACAATACTGTCATAGCCTGTGAGTGGGGGCTCCAGCCCTTCATCTTCACTTGCCTTGAAGTGAAAGTCACTTGGTCATATCCAACTCTGCAATCCTATGGAATTCTCCAGGTCAGAATACTGGAGTGGGTAGCCTTTCCCTTCCCCAGGGGATCTTCCCAACCTGGAGATCGAACCAGGGTCTCCTGCATTTCAGGTGGATTCTGTACCAACTGAGCTATCAGGGAAGGCCAGATGTGGACCCACTCTTTCTTGACTTGCCCCTGATCACTGTGATTTTGTCACCAAGCTCACCCACTTTGCGAGCTTTCAGACTCCATAGTCAGCATTAGGAGCCACCTCTTCCCATCTATGAGTTACTGGCATGAAGTCAGTTTCTCTAAACAGAGTTTTCTGACCACCAAGCTGTCTCTCTGCCCTGCCCAACCAGTAAACTCTTTCCCTCAAGCACAAGAGGACAGGCCTGTACTGCCTCTTTTCTCAAGCACAGCACTTTTTTTCCTTTGTGCTGACATTGTAGAGCCACGTCAGGCATGCGGACTGTGGGAAAAGCAGTTTTCAGACCAGCATCTCAAAGAAAAAAAGTGGTCCAGACTTAACTAGATGAAAATTTGCACAATTCTTTAAAACCCCATTTGTTGAGTTCAGATAGTAATTATAAACATGTGACTTTCAATTATCTGGCTCTTTCTTAGGTTCTGTTCCTGAAACTTAGAGCAACCACCCATGTCTGCCTGCTCTGGGCAAAAGCACCTGACAAACAGGTAATGCCACTGCGGATGCCAGCTACAGAGGGGAGTCCCACAGACAAAAGAAGGCTGGCATGACTCATTCACCACGCCCTCCCCACCCCCAGAGGGTCCCAGCACTAGGTGGCCTGAGCTGGAAGACCCGAAGGCTTTAGACTGAGTTGGGGGTAAACACAAACCCCCAATAACCTGAAGTCCCAGGGCATGTGCTAGGCGGAGCTGAGCTCTCTACACATGTGGGACCAAGCTCCTGGCAGAGGCGAGGAGAGGCCCTGGTGTTGCCCCAGACATAAGCCACCCAACACCAGGGACTCACTTCATATTTATTTCTGGTGGTGAGTGGAGTTTGAAGAGCCGCCTCCTCCCCCTCGGATGGCATGGACCGCCGTTGGAGATGATGCAGGGTAGTGTCCAGGGCGGATAGGCTTGGCTGTGTCCAACCGACAGAAAAGAGAGAAGAGACATTCAGAAAGGGCTTAAACAGCTGCATCCAGATACCTCCTGGTCACATGCAAAAGCCAAGAGGCACAATCTTCTCATCAATGTTGCAATTCTTATCAGCCACCAGACTTTTCTGAAGACAGGAGGTTTGCCCTTCTATTAGCACACTTAGCTAATCCAAGCCACCCAGTATTCAGGAGACAAAGAGGCCTTATATATCAATTACTTCAATTCTGATTAATGAAAATTAGAGACAACAGACTTTCAGTTTTATCTGAGGCAGATCTGTAGGTCCTGATGAGTTCCAACAGCATCTCCCTAAAACTGAATGCAGAATTCGGTCTATGATGCATTTTTAGGGGAAGAGGTCCACAGGTTTCAGAAGATAAAAATCCAATAAATGCAGTGAAGCACAACTCTATGATCTTAAAACTAGAAACAAGGAGTTGCTGGTTTCCCAAACATCTGCAGAGTAGTATCTGATAAGAAATATTATTACATATTATTGGAGATATTTCCATCTAAGAAGAAGAAAACAATGCTCTCTAGAGATCATCCCTAAATCTCTTTTCCTCCTATGGCTCTATTCCAGGAACTATGACTCAACAGCTACAATCTCAGTCTTTGCAGGTAGAACATCCAAATCCAGGCATAGAAGGGGCTGGATGTCCAACCCCCCATGCACTCACTGATGCCAGGCCTGGCTCTCTCCAGGGTATTTCCAAACCTGTACTTGCAAGAGACTCTCCCTAAGGCTTCTAGCTACATGCAGCTCCTTCATGGTTCTGCCAGGTGCAGACCACAAGGGGCCCTCATGCTTTGCTGAGCAAGCCATGTATCTCTGGGAGAGTGTACGTTTACAGCCAAACCCCTCTGCCTGCAGCCAGAGCTGGCTGGCTTCTTTGCTCAGCTCGGAATTTTGAAGATCACCATGTCCTCTGGAATCTCAAGGAAGCTCACATCTGGCGATCCCATCTTCCCAGGATGGACGCCGGGTGCTGGGAGGCCCCAACTGGCCTGCACAGGACATCTGGCCTGCAGAGCCCTCGCCTTATATCAAGGGCCCGGGTGCAGGCGCACGTACCGATCTGGGCTGAGTGAGCCCTCCTGGCCATGTTCTTGGCCCGCACGGCCTCCTTGATGCGGTCCACCTCCTGCTGGTAGCGTTTGCGGTCCCGCATGGCATTCTCCTTGGCCTCCTTCAGAGCGCTCTCAAGCGCCTTCACGCGCTCGGCTGTGGCGCGCAGGCGCTTCTCCAGCTTGGGCAGCTCACAGCGCAGGTCTGCATTATCCCGGACAAGCTGCAGGGAAGGGAGAGGTGAGGAGTTACTGGAAGGGGTGGCAGGAGCAGCAGACCCAGTGTTGGGGGCTAAGAAGGCCACAAAGGAGCAGTTAGAACCACCACCCCCTGCCAGGTTGTTCTGGAAAGTGCATAAGACCATAAACTCTGGGAGCACTGGAGGGGAATAAAAATCCCACATCCTGAGACTCAGATTTGCCAAACACAGTATTCACAGGTTGGAGAAAGTGGAGAGGGGAGTAGGCTAGAATTAGAAGCCATTTCCAACTGTGGGAAACATTCGGGCTTGGGTGGGATTTGCTTCTTCTTTTGTTTGAGGAGTCAGAGGGAACTTGAAGGAGAAAACTGACTTCTCCGATGTTGGCATGTGAAAGCGAAGAAACGTGAAGTCAGTTCAGACATGCTCTATGAAAGGCATTCATGTTCTAGAGCTCTCTGCAGGCCTCCTTCAGAGAGGACACGTTGTCCACACCAGCACAAGGTTTGGAATGTACCCAGGGTCTAAGTAACTCAGGAATACTGCTCATTCTTTATGATCTAAGGCTCTCAATTCCATAGAAACAGACTCACCCTAGGTTAAGGATGGGCCAAAAGCCAGTTCTATTATTTCCTGGTCATCTGACCAGGTGTGAGTCATTCAACCACTATTAAGTCCATATACTACATAAAAGGACCATTGTGGGAATGCAACTGGATCAGGAAGTTTTGAAAATCAGAAGTGCTGTATGGGTTGAACTATTGCTAGGTCCACACCTGTTTCCTTTGCCCCTATCTCCCAACCCAGTCCCAGCCCCGCCCCAGTACCCGGTACAGAGTAGGTTTTTAATAAATATTCACGGAATTCATGAATAATAATTAATGAATTTCAGGGCTCCATTTCAAGTCCCCAGCAGTTTCTGCTTTTCTGTTTCTCATCAACAATTTGCTTGAATGACTTCAACCACGTTGAATCTGTCATCCTCCCTTTGGGCAAAAGTGCCATCATCAGTATCGTTGAAGAGCATGTAACAAGTCAAAGAGAAATGACATCCCCTAGAGTATGTGGTCCATGCAAAGCTAAACCATTTTTTTTAGATCCCAAATCTTGAGGATTTAGGGGAAACCATCATGAACATTTCAGCATTTAAACAGAAAGGAGAGGGCCAAGAGGAAGGGGACATGTGTATACCTATGGCTCATTCATGTTGATGTATGACAGAAACCAGCTTTCAATTAAAAGCAAATTTTAAAAAACAGAAAGGAGACAACCTGCCTAAATCATCAGTGGGTTTGGACATGGTTATTGCTCTCTGTCACTCTAAACAAACTCCAGGGTGTCGGGGGAACCTGAGAGGAGGCCCAAGGAACAGAACAGAGCAGAGAGGGGGCTGGTGTTGGCCCCAGTTCTTCCACTTGTGAGATGAAGCCAGTGGCGTCCCCTCCTAGTCTGTTTCTCGTCTCTAGAAACAGGAAACCTAAACCAGCTCAGTGTCATCTGCTTTGTGTTCTGTGGAATCTTTGGGTCCACAGGGTGTCCTCAAAAGCATCACGGGACACACCGAGGCCAGCTGGGCTCAGAGGTTGGAAAGGGAGGCAGAATGAAAAGACACGACTGAACACCCTGCTCCTCAAACCCCAGAGAGCTCACACTCAATTCTTTATATTTGGCTTCCATCAAAGAAAGTATTTTATATACAAAGGAAGTCACTGAAGACTAAGAGTTCAAGGTCCCTTCTGACACTGATGTTCTCTGGTGACATTATAGCCCTTTTACCTTCCGTATCGGAGCTCCTCCCTCACTGGAGCCTGGAGTCTTTCCAGGAGAGAAGGAGAAGCGGGGGCAAGCTGGCACAACCCTCCTACCTGTTTGTGAACCTTGGTGAGTTGCTCCAAGTTATTTTCCAGGAAGGAAATTTTCTGCTTCTGGGCAGCACTGCCTCCTCCATCGTCACTGTCCAGCTCTACGCTCTGCATCAACACAAGGGGGTCAGCAGAATCAGCCTCCAAACTGCCCAACCCCCAGCATCATGTGGAAGAGCCGCTCTAAATATCTTTGGGAAGAAATCCCCGATCCCACTAAAGGTTTATTCTGAAAATGAAAATAGAGGTTCTAGAAATTGAGACTCAACAGTCTTCCCAATTAATTCCCTGATCAGTATCAAACATGCTATTTTTTAGATAGCTGACCAAAAATATTGCAATCTATTTTTGAAAGATACAGATTAAATACAGTTCTCTTTGTGAATATACCTCTCCCTTGCAAATAGGTAAACAGACACTTTTCTTTTCAAAAGGAAGTGTTTCAAAACTCATTAAGAAGAACTAATGGGAAAACATAAGCCCAAGACCTAAATTTGATTTTGAAACATCACAAGTGAGATAATGAGTCATCAAGCTGTGGGAAAATGTCTGTGGTCCCACTAGGCAGTCTCCATGGTCTCTGCTTGTCCCTTCAGCTTTCAGCTACATGAAATTATTTAACGAATCCATCCCAGACCAGTCAAGGCATCTGTGTGCTGTGCTGGACTGACACTCGAAATTTATCAGATCTTGAGATTAACAAAAGCACTGTTCTCCCAACACTTCCATGCTGAGTGGCCACATAAGTCGGGAAATACATGAACAAACACATCCTGGAGTCTAAAAATAGTAAAACATGCTTATTTTGTCTGATTACAAAAGATATCATCACTCTTTCTGAGAGGTGGTGGCCATACGAGCATCTCAAACCAGTCTCCTGGATCTAAATCCAGGGCTCTTAAACCCAGAAGGTTTGTTAAAACTCAGATTGCTGGGCCCCACCCAAGTCTTTGGTCTGGTCCCAAGTTCTAGGGCCTTCCCTAATAGCTCAGTTGGTAAAGAATCCACCTGCAATTCAGGAGACCCGGTTCGATTCCCGGGTCAGGAAGATCCGCTGAAGAAGGGATAGGCTACCCACTTCTGTATTCTGGCCTGGAGAATTCCACGGGGTTGCAAGGAGTCGGACCCGACTGAGCAACTTTCACTCACCGCAGGCTCTGAGTGCGGCTCTGAGTCAGTGGATCCAGGGTGGGTCTGAGAACCTGCACACCCACCAAGTTCTTATGTGATGCGAGTGCTGCTGGCCAGGTGACCGCACTTTGAGAACCGCTGGTCTAAGAGCAGATCCTCCCTGGAGAGTCTTACACCATGAAGTCCGGTCTCAAGCTCTGCATCCTCTTTGGACTACTTCCTCCCCCTAACTGAGTCTTTTCCAGCCCTGATCATAATCTCTCTGGTCTCTGCCTTCATCACCGCTGCTCTGGCCTCTCTGTATTCCCCAGTCCAGATCCTCTGATCATTTCTGTGTTGATGATTGTGGTCACTACCTACCTTCCTGATCCCTGCCACTCAGGCCTTGAAATCTCCCATCACTCTCCACCCTCTTTCCTTATTTTGATTTCCAGCCCTCCAAACTCACTAGAACCACGCTTCCAAGTCCCAAGGCAAATCCATGCTCTGAACCTCATCTGGACACTCCCACCACTGCTTAGTATCCTTTTGCTTATCTCCAGTAAATCCCTCACAGCTGCCCGAGCCTCCTCCAGCCTCCATGGCTCCCCATTCTCTTCCTCCTTCTCCACATTAACTGAGAAAGTTAAGAGTCGTTGAACATATCTCTTCCCCTGTCATATATTTCCCTGCTAATGTCTGGTTTCTCCACTTCTCCTCTCTGGGAAAGTGTGTCCCTTCCATTTACCAAGCCATATATACTCTTCTCTGCTATCAATTCTATCCTCTCAGATCTGACCCTATCAACCACCTCCTCTTTTTTCCCCCCCTTAAATAATATACTTCGTCCCTTTTCCCAGGCTCCTTCACACAGACCCCCACACATACTCTTAAATACACCTGTCATCCTGTTACCTCTGGGTATGCTCACTGCGCCTCATCCATCACTTTTTCAAATGCCTCCTTGCTGCTTCTCCCTCCTCCCTCCTGAGACCTCTGTTAGCTGCTCTTGGGGTTCACCATTCGGCAATTCCCCAAGATCACCACTGCATGTGGCACAAAATGCTCAGACTTGGCTATCTCTGGCTCTCCCCAGCTCTGTGATCTCAGGACAGTGGAGCCCATTTCCACAACCATAAAACAGAGCACAAAGGACCAATTACGTGGCTGCTGGGGACAGGAGGCAAAACACGGGATGTTAAAGTGCTTCATACACTCTGACCTGGGCCCTCGCAGCCTCCTAACGGGAAAACGGGAGGGTCTAGCCCCTGGCGTTTCCAGGTTCCTGGCATCATTCACCAGGCTTAGGGCCACACTGTCTATCGAGAATCCTCTGGGTTTTCCCTGCGTCGCTCAGAGGTTTTCACACTGCAACCAGATAAATATGTGTTCGTTTGAAATAAAGGCCAAGGAAAGGATGATAGCTTCCTTTCACTAAGAACGAAAAGTCAGATGGAAAAATGTACCCAAGTATTTTCCCCCCTCTGGCACATTCTTTTAATCACATTCTCTGGTATGAAGTAATTTTTAAACCAGCTAGGATTTGAGCAAGTGATAATGATTTAAGCAACTGAAAAGGATTCTTTTGGGCCAACTTTTCGTTTCTCCTCAACCCCATTCACACGAATTAGAACTCACTTTTTTAACCCGTGCAGTCAGATCCTGGACAAAGAGTTTACGGAGGTTATGCAGAGTCTGCAGTTCTCGAGACTGGAAGAGATCGTTAAAACACCACTTAAGTGAGGGCACACAATTTATGACACCATCGGCACCACACCATCAACCCCAGATGCCTCCACAAAGCTCTGCAAGCCAACTGGCAAGGCCATGGGGCCCTCCGCTTCCTGTGACCTGCCCACCCTCGTGTCCTTCCCCTCCATCCGGCATCTTCCCAGGGCTACCCCAAGGTACAGAGCCTGGGAACTCAAACAAAGATATGGAAACTAGACCAAAGCCTGCTTGTTTGCTCTGTTTTAAATAGAACCTTTTCCCTCCCTTTTAACTGCGAAAACTTGAAAGCTTTCTCGTAAAAATTCCTAGTGAGCTACGTTATAACAGAATGGACTCTTTTCACTCTAATTTATTGTGTACACATTATACAAAATGCCAACAAATTTTAATGAAAAGTTAGCCACAATTTCTCCCACTCTAGCTGACCAACATTTTTCATGGTTCCACACCCCTCTGGCCCTGGTCCATAATATGCTTTTTTTGTCTCACATCACTGAGCTAATGGACACTCCACCTGGTGACCTTGGGCAAAGTATCTAACCTTCCTGTGCTTTCTTATTTATAACATGAGGATAAAAACAGTAGTTGCCTCATAATTGTTGTTATCAAGATTAAATGAGATTATTCTTATAAAACTCTTACAACAGTTTCTGGCACATAGTAAGTGTTCAGTAATAAATATTAGCTAGTATTACTTTATTGATGCATCCTAGTTGGCAGCTATTTCTTCATTGGGCCTTTACTGTTTTCTTTTGTTGATGCTATAACTTTCCTATAGTTAACTTCTTGGGAGCATTTTTTCCCCCTTCATTTAGGATTATTTTCTACTAATGAACACTTAGGAATTAGATTGCTAAGACAAAGGTCTGAGTCAAACCTGGTGCCCTCTGATAACAAAGTCAGAAAACCTAAATGTTTCCTTCCATTGAAGTCTCCACGTATTCACCACAAGACCTACAACCAGTTCTGTGAAAAATATTTTCCTATGAGGAGAGAAATACACGCGCATTTGTATTTTTCAATTTGTCAAAACGGACCTACTCTCAAACAGAATGTCAAGGTATGGAACTAACAGAAGCTCACAGAAAAAAAGGGCAAAATAGGCTCCAAAGCCATGGAAACAATAAGTTTCTGGGAATAAAGGTTCTGTGTTAATATTACTGGGTCCAATTCCATAATAGTGCTGAAATAAAAAGCACCTAAAGTCAATTGCCTCCTCAGATGAGGCAAATTACTTTCTGCAGGAGGCCAAGCGGGCCTGCTGTTGGGAACACCATGCACACAAGGCATGTCTGGGGCTGAGCCGCCAGCTGGCAGGTGTCGGGGGCAGGGGACAGCTCCATGCTGTCAGTGACACGGCCGCGCTGTCTGCGTCTCCGTCCCCGGGAGCCCAATCCTGGCCCTCTGCTCTGCGAGCTCTCCTTCCTGCTTCAGGTAGTTGATTAATGACTGAACTATAATCACAGAAAATACTTTCCATGAAAAACAGCACCCCACAGGGAAACAAGAAGAGAAGATCTAGGTGCCTTGTCAAAGGGCCAGGCGATTCTTCGGGGCCAAACACCAAACAATCCAGAGTCCTGAGCTTGGCGACTTTCTCTCATTCTTGTTTGGTTTTAGGTAACTCCCATAAACAGTTTAACACAGGCAATTCGACCTTGGAGATGGCTGATAAGCCATATATGTATGCCTAGGCAACTCCCATTTGGCTTCCTGGGGCTCCCATTTGGCTCCCATTTGGCTTCCTCCATCACGTGATTTATTTCTTCCTCCACCTGACTGCTTTCCTTCAGGTCTCTCCCAGCATGAGTGCTGCTCTCCATGTAAAAGTCAGTGCTCAGCTTCCTGTCACAGCGAGGGTGGGACCAGAGCAGTGCAGACACAAGCTCAGCAACGCAGGGGGAGGAGGGGTCTAGCCCCAGAGTCCACAAGAAGTGTCCTGTTAAAGCCAGAGGGCTGCCTGGGGTCCCAGAGACGTCCCCACCGGCCGGCTGGCCTTTCCAAATGTTGCCCCTGGAGTGGGCTTTACAGACCTTGGTCCCTCGTGGCAGGTCCCACCCTGACCTTTCCCAGACACTCCAGGAGGCAGAACAGCCTTGAGCTGAGGACGGATCAGGAAGGGTCAGCCAAAGACAGTGAGCCACCTCTGAGGGACGCTGACGGCGTGGGGAGGACGTGAGGGAAGGGTCAGCGTAACAGCCACGTCTAGACGCACGGACTGCAGGGCTCCAGCGCAGGGACGGAAAGTGTGTGTGTGTGATGTATGCGCGTGCACGTGGACGGAGAGTGAGAGCTCGTGGGAGGCTGCCCTGGCGGGTCTGTCCACGCGTGAGGGACTGAGTGTCTGAGTGTGTGTACGGGGTGGGGGTGCGGAATGGATGCAAGGGTAGGAACATCGGTGTGGCAGGGCGAACCAGTGGATCTGAGGAGGCTAGTGAGGAAAATGTGTGGCTAAAAACATATTCAAGCAAATTTCCTGGTGGTCCCGTGGTTAGGACAGCACGCTTCCATTGCAGGGGGCACAGGTTCGGTCCTTGGTCAGGGAACTAAGATTCCACAAGCTGAGCACACACACACACACCCCCAAAAAAACAGAAAAAGAAATGTATTCAACAGAGCAAAATAACATGCTCACAGGTAAGTATAAAAGAGAGAAATCGTGTGAGTCTGGGACAGAGAGTACGTGGAGGGAGTGTCTGTGAGTGGACATGAGGGGGGTTGTGAGTGAGTGAGCAGAAGCGACAGCGTGCCAGTGAGAATGTGTGGGTGGCCACGGGCGACTGCATGTGAGTGTCAGCATGTGATGGGGACGTGCTGAGTGTCTCAGTGCCTGTGAGTGTGGGGACCTGGGGGTGTGAGTGTGCGTGAAGACGTGTGAGTGAGAGAGCAAGTGACTATGCCCAGGTGTGGGTGCGACCATGAGAGGGGGAGGGCGCACAGTGAGAGTCACTGTGAGCGTGAAAGGTGTGCTAGGCGGCGGACTGTGAGAGCGCGCGTGAGTGTAAAGGAAGACACTGAAATACTGGCCTCCGGCTGGTGGGAATATACGAACATTTTAATGGTCCATATTTTTCTGAATTGCTATAAACTATCCATGATTATGAGTATCCTTCTCCAGGAAAACAGACATAGATAAAGTAACTTCATGGCTTCATTTCAGGTTCCCCCACAGCCGCTCTGTCCACTGCCTTCTCCACCAGGTTCAAGAGGCCCAACGTCTCTCAAGAGTCATTCTACTTCTGTCCTGAACGGTCTGTGCCCTTCAAGCCACCATCTGGCCTTGAGGAGTAGCCAACTCTCACCCAGGGGCCCAAGCACAACCTCAGGTCCAGCCCTGATCAACCACCTGCTTCCAGTCTGGGGTCACCAGATTGCTGGATTCAGGTTCAGGCCCACAACAGTTCATATGACATATGGATGGAACCAGTATGCTTGCCTATATCTAAACAACATGTCGTGTGCAACGACTGGATGTGTTTTCACCAGATTTAGAGACTATGTCGGGATGTCTGTCTTCAAACACAGGCTGTATGGCACTCTGAAGGGCTCAAGAGCCCTTGGCACCAGGCAGCCATCCCCAAAGGCAAATAAAACAGAAGCAAACCAGGAGACAAACCCAATGAATTCATATGTAGGCCAGAGCAAAGCAACCAGGATCTCACATGGTGAGCCCTTCTTCCAAAGGGAAGCGGACCTGCCACTCCTCTGCCACAAACCTTGCAGGTCTCAAGGCTGAATCTGGCCTGGCTCCCCTTCTGTCTTGACCTCTCTGTACCTACCCTCTACCCCGCCTCTCCTCTTGGCCACAGACAGACTGTTCTCCCAGGTGTTTCCCAAATGTGGGTCGTGGGCTGACCTCAGGGCCTTGGCACAGGCTCCTCCTCCAGATAGCCCCATGGCTCCTTCGTTTTCCTATTTAAGTTCCTGCTCAAATGTTACTTCCCAGTGGGGCCTCCCCCAGCCAGTATCCTGTGCCCCTTCTATAACCATCTAATGTAGACCACGATCTACTTCCTTACTGTTCACTGTCTGTCTTCCCCAAGTAAAGCTTCACAAGGGCCACCCTCTTCTCTCTGTTGTGTATTGAGGCAACCCAAGCACCTAAAAGAAACAGTCCTTAGCAGGTGCTCAACAAACACCCACTGATTGTTGAATGGAAGTAAGCGCAATGTGCAAGAGGCGGCAAAACTGCAGACACTGAGTTGAGTTTAAATCTCATCAGGACTCCAGGGTTATACTCCTAAGGATGGTTGGATGGTTAGTCACTATGCCAAGACCTAGGGAATAAATTCTACAGCGCTCATGTTTCCACAGGAAGTTTCATATTTAAAATGATACTCAAGAAAGGTATGCACAGATAAACTTTTAGAAGAAACAGATTCAAAAGATCATAAACAAATTTGGTCTTTGAGACTAAAATGAGTTGGGAAACACGTCAACATACCACTGTCTCCTCCAGCCCTTTGAGGTCCTCTCTGGCTTGCTCCCTTTTATCATTGAGCAATCTATAAAACAGAAAGGAACCATGAACCACCAAAGGGGCATCAGAGATTCACACAGACACCATGCATCTGCAGATGTATCAACAAAACAAACCAGCTCACCAACTCAGGGTCTGCTTTTAAATTGGCCCGACCTAACCTGAATATCTTGGTACCTGAATCACCAGTGTGGACTGGTGGAGATTTCATGGGGATGAGAGAAAACACAGGAAATGTTTAAAGCGTACTCACAAGAGCTTTTCCAGTTTCATTTCTCTCTCTTGGTCCTCTATTTTCAGCTTGTTATAATCAGAACTGAGCTTCTCCTGTTCTAGTTGCAGTTTCTGATTCAAACTGAAATGAGAGGAAACAGCAACGCATTCCACACCACCCTGAGATTCTGAGTCATGCGATTGAAGACATGATTCTGTTCCAAGCCCATTAGCTCTGTGCAATAAAGGCGACAATTCTGGAGGATTTTGAGAGATCAGAGAACAACCTCACAGCTTCCTCCCTGCCCGAGTGAAAACTAATTTCTGGGAACATCTAAGAGGCATGAAACATAAGGCTTTAAGAATGTATTTATAGCTGGCTTATGCAAGAGCTCTGGAAGGGAAAAAAAATGAGATGGGAAAGGGACCAATATTTTAAAACAGGAAAAGAGAGCCCAGTAAGAATTCTTTTTCTGCCCCACAGATGGTACGCATGCACTCCTGGAACCTTATCTGGCCACTCTGACCTTCCCTTCCTCTCTGCTCTGATGCTCTGAATACATCTCCCAAGTCTAACTCCCTGGCTGGCACAGGGAACATTCTGCTTTGTGAGGTCTTTGGCTGGGAGAGGAGGGGGAAGCGGGGGCAGTGGTCTGAGAGAGGAAACACAAAGAAAGTCTGGGCAGCTGCAAAAAAGAAACTCACCACCTGGATGGGAACACTGGGTCATTTTATGTACCCCAGTCCTTGCCAGGTAGTGCTAGTGGTAAAGAATCCACCTGCCAATGCAGGAGACACAAGAAACGGGGGATCAATCCCTGGGTCGGAAAGATCCCCTGGAGAAGGAAATGGCAACCCACTTCAGGAACCTTGCCTGGAGAATCCCATGGACAAAGGAGCCTGGCAGGCCACAGTCCATTGGGTTTCTAAGAGTTGGGCATGACTTAGCATACGTGCTATCCACATAAAACCTTTTGTATTCCCATGCCTGCATGACCATACAGAATAGCTTACACACTATCTGAAGGAAAACCCAGAGGCCAGATGAAAGGCATAGACCAAGGAAACTCCCCCCACCTGTCAACTCATTCAGAGACCCTCCATCTCTCTCACCTCCATTCCCTCCCTTCCCTTTCCTCCCAGTTGAATGATCTGTGGGTGATTCATCAGAATAATAAAAGCCATGCTTAAAGGTGAAAGCACAACCTGAGAGGGAGCATGGGGTGGCCCCAAAGGGGAGAGATGATGCTAAGTGCTTTCCGAGGTAGACTGTGCACAGATTCTACCCATGGCATGATTTACACGTTTGCTTTTAAAATGCAAATGTGCGGTACAAGCAAAGAGATTTGGATCAGTAGTCTGGAGAATAACTGCAACTCCAGTTTGACTCCTGTTTAACAGTATGACCTTAAGGAAATCATTTAGCTTTGAGTCTGTATAGAAATCTTGTTTCTTCATCTATAGATACAGAAAGGAGGGAACCTTTAGTCTAGACTGGAGCGGGGGACATGGGGGCATGGAATGAACTGTATTTCAGTGTACTTCAATATAACTGGTTTTCTTTGTTTTCCTCTTTTATTTGGGACATGTAAACACATTGTTCTGCAAAGGGACTCACTGTGCAAAAATGTTAAGAATCCTCAGGAGAGGATCCTAAAGGTGCCGCCCAGCCTGGGGACTTGTGTTGATGTGGGAAGGTGAGAGGAGTGGGGAGGGGTCATTACTGAGCAGGGGGGCTGTTCAGCAGCAGCTGCAACAGAGTGGCCTTGAGAAAGTGTCAGTGGAGCCCAGCTGCAATGACGTCCTCGAGCACAAACAGACAACCAACAGCGTGGGTCCCTAAGAGCCCACATGTGTGACCAGGTGGCTCCAGGTTGTGCAGACGCAGGTTCGTGTTGGGCGAGGAGGCAGCAGGAGCTTTCGGTCTCCTCTGGAGCATTTATTAACCCAGCAGAACCCCCAAGTCAGGACCAACTCAGGCTTTTTTACACTCTCACAGGAATTCATCCCCACCTACAGGGGCACGTGTCTGTCCACTGAGTCACCAATGTGTCCTGCTCTGCAGGGCACCAGGCAGGGCAGCTGGGCTAACCTGCCACCTGCCCACCAGAGGCCCCAGAGGGTGGACTCCAGATAGGGAACAGACCTCAGAAGCATCACAACCCAGCTCCCTGTGACACTAGGGCAGAGCCCAGCGCCCACAGGGCAGGGAAGGCAGAGAGCTAGGCTAGACACTACGTCCCTCCAGGCTGGCTCAGGGCCTGTGCCCGCCTCCACGCCCTGCAAGTCCCCCGGGGTAAACTCACTCCCGAATCTCATCGATGATTTTCTGCTTCTCCTCGATTTCATCCCGGAGTCTGGACAGCTGCTTCTGATGAGCTTCCCGGTGACTCTCCATCTGCTGCTCCAGTGCCTTCTGCAACCCAGGCCGGGGGAAATGTGTCAGCCGCTACTGGTTCTCAGCCTGCGCTGTGCCCAGACCAGATCGCTACCTCCTATTCCACCCGCCCTCACCTGTCAGATCCCCACACCAGGGCCCAGGACCTACCTGGCTTTATAGTGACAACAAAATCCAAGGATCTGTTAGAAAACTGAGTAGTTCCCATGGGCAAATGACCATATTTCATGAGGAAAGGGTCTGACCTTCCATAGCTCACCTGAGCCACACAGCTTCTCTCGCCAGGTCACCCTGAGGTCACTGACGTCTTACCACCTGGTTGACCTCAGGTCGTGGCACCTCTCTGAGCTGCACTTCCCCACCAGTAAAATGTCAATAATCTCCCGGCCCTGTCCACTGCATGGATTTATGATGATGCTCCCAGCAGACCTTTCCACCAAAGTGATGTGAACCCAGGAGAGGCCCAGCCAGGTGAGACAGGGTTGTTGGCTGAACAGCATGGCATCACGTTAACTATGGGACTCACACCCAGTGCAGCTTGGGGTTTGTCTAAAACTATTCCAGGTGGCTCTAGTAGTAAAGAACCCACCTGCCAATGCAGGAGACACAAGAAAGGAGGGATCAATCCCTGGGTCGGAAAGATCCCCTGGAGAAGGAAATGGCAACCCACTTCAGGAACCTTGCCTGGAAAATTCCATGGGCAGAGGAGCCTGGCAGGCTATAGTCCATGGGGTCACAAAGAGTTACACATGACTGAGCAACTAAGCATGCACACACATGCACACACACACACAATCAAAGTTCCACATTTTCTCCTGTCTCATTTTATCCACCTAAAACCCTTATTTCCCAATCTTCTTTCCCACATTTCCATTCCTGTTAAAAATGTGACCAAAACAAAGACCCCTCTGTTTGAGATGAAAATTCAAATCGGGGGTATTTCTTTAAAAGATAGAGGGGAGGTCCTTCCTTCCATTCAAAAGAGGGGTGACTGTTTCTGCGGAGGCTGTGACGACTGGCCAGCACAGCTACTGGAAGGTGCACTCTCTCCCTCTTGCTTGTGAGCAGGAAGAGAAATGTACTGATACAATGTAACTACTGTCTGCAAACATCTCGGGGGCCTGGACACCTGCACTCCATCTCACTTCTAAGTCCAGCCATCCTCTGAGAGCAGCTCTGACGCCCAGCCCCAGTCCCGCTCCCCACACACATCTCGGAAAGGAGCTGGATTTTCCCAGATGAAGGAAATCTAGTCCCAAGGCATGAAGGGCTCCTGGAAGGGGCTGCATACACACCTTCATTTCCTCAGCATCCTGCAGCCGGGTCAGATGCTCCTTTTCCTTATCCTGGAAGCTGACTTCGTGCATTTTTTCTGTTTTGAATTTTAAAGGATGATGTAAAAGATTTAACCACCAGGATTCCCATCCAAAAAAAAATTTTAAAAACCACAACAGAAAGGAATATGGTGAAACATCAGCTTATCTCACCAAGTTACCGCCATGGGATAAAGTAACGTGCCTCTGAAGGGGGACTTCTTGAATGTCACTGTCAGATAGCCTCCACACCTCAGGACTTCCAGCTTGTTAAATCAAGGCTGATCTCTCCAGGGAGACTGTGGAAGTCCTCCAGGGAGAATGGCAATTGGAGGGGACATATGAACCTAGAGTGGTTATGCTAGACCTGATGGGGCTGCCACTCCGTGCCCTCAGAGGACTGCTCCGCACCAGGCCTGGTGAGCCACTCCTGCCAGTGTGCATAAACGTGCATGGTCACTGACAACGCTCTCTGCCAATATTAGTGGTATTTGGATTCCTGCCACTATTAGAGTTTCAGAAAGAGCTAATTTACCTCCCATGGGTATTCTCTAAGAATCTGAAGCAGGAAAATAACCTAGGCACAAGCACAAAGAGAACAGAAACATAAAATAACTCTCTCCAGACTAAGCAGGAAGCCCACGCTGTGTGTTGGGGGCATGGTGCTATGTGACACACCTCTGGGGAGGGGGCATCAGCCCCACCCTCCTCTTGGTCAGTGGTCTTGCCGAGCCCAGGGAACCATGGGCAGCCTCAGGTGGAGGGACCAAAAGGGTTTCCAACAGTGACATTCAAGTCATTAAGTATTCTCTCCATTCTGTTTCACTTTATTTCAGTGTCAACTACAAATTGGGACTTGCCAAGGGCATTTGCCAGCTGCCTCTGCAGAGACTGAACCCTGAGTTCCTGCAGCTGTTGACCTTCGACACGCCCTGAAGGGCGCCCAAGGGTGGAGAAATGAGGCATTTTGTGCTCCAGGGAAACTGGTCTTTAGATAGATATTTTCAAGGACTGATTTCATGATCCCAATCCTTGCATCTCCTCGTATCAAGAAAAGCACTAAATATCTTCATGGTGAAATTTGGCTCCTCATGGCTAGCAGAAAACCTTATGCAACATACATGCCTGATTGTGTGAACTCCCCCTTCACCAAAATCATATATATTGACCTTCCCACACTACCGTGTTGGAGCCCTTTCTCAGAGCTATCTGAGGTGCAATCTCCTGGGCTGCAGTCCTCATTTTGCCCCAAATAAAACTTAACTCACAACTTTCACGTTATGCATCTTTTTCAGTGGACATCAGCTATTTTTGCTTTGATTTTGTTTCAGCGGCACCACTGCAGAAGTCATTGACCAGAGGGAAAGCTTCTTTTCCATGTCAACTTTTGGGCAGAGCATTCTATTCCCAACATCCCTTATCTCATAAAGAAAACCTTACAAGGTCATAGCCGGGGTGGGTGTGTTCTCCTTTTTTGTTAATTTAATATTGCCATTTGAAGCAAAATATATTTACTGAGCAAATAGACAATACAACAATAAATAAAAAAAAGATAACATTGTCACCAATCCTATTACCCTACTAAAACCATGTTCCCTTCAAATATTAATTTTATAGGGCTTCAAACATAAGTATCCACTGATTTTTAAATGTTATAACCACACTAAAGATAAAACTACATATTATGATGTTTAATCTAATGCACTGTAGACATTGTTGCTTGGTCTTCATGTATTTCATCTCCTTCTTTTAAACCACATACCATAGTTCATTTAACTGTTGGACATTTAGGTGATTTCCTTTTTTTCCACTAATATAAACAATGAATTCTCGAGAATTCTGCAATGAGTATTTGAGATTTGAGGAGTAAAAGGTATGAAAAGTGTTAGCATGATTAATATGTATTTTCAAAATGCTTCCCAAAGGGATTTTACCAGCTTTCTTTGCAGCTCATAAGATCTGTGTGTTCCCGTTTCACCACAACACATGCATCATTAATCCTGTCCTGGTTTCTACATTTCCAGTCATTTCTCTCGAGTCTCTTCTATTTGTTCATATTTATTGAGTGCTTCCTATGTACTGAGCACATTCTTCCACAAAGGGGTCGGGAGACTGTCTGGAAAAGGCAGAGTTTGCTCAAATGATGCAAGATGCAGGGGAACCACGGGTGCAAGTTCAGAACTGATATTTAGAGCAACAGGACAGCATGGAAAGGTTGGAGGTCTGGGGCTGGACATAAGGTAGCACCTGATTTTGGAATCCTCCCTTGGGATGCAGCACAGTGGCCAGCCTCGAACATGTCAGGGTTTAGGCCCTCGGTCAATGAATGGAGCCACAATTCTTAATTAGGATTAAGGTCAGTGACGATGAAGCTGGAGATGAACAGAACCAGAGAAGCATCTGGCGGGTTGAATGGACAGGCCTTGGTGACAGAATGGAGGCAGGAGGTGAAGGAGGGAGAGGACTCTGACTTGGGCAGCAGGGTGGACTGAGGGAAAACGCAAAGCGAAGCAGATATGGGGAGGGGGCAGTCTTCTAGATGGTTCTCTACCCCCTTCCCCACTCCAGTTATGCCACTGTTTTCAGTAGACATACAAATGCTTTAACTGAGCAAATTAAACATCAAGAGTCCAGCCAACTATGGAGGGCCTGGTTCAGGCCAACCACTGGACACCTGCAAAGAGGCTGATTGCTCACCTTGTGCTCGGAGCTTGGCCAGCTCTTCACTGAGCGAGTCCTGGGACTCTTCAAGCTGTCTCCTCTTCTGCTCCATGTTCTGCATGTAGTCCGTCAGGGATTTGATCTTGGCTTCATGCTTTAAACAAGCAGACAGAAAGGGGGCTGTGAGTGACTAGCGAGTGATTATCCTGGCTTGCCCAGGACCGTCCAACAGGAAAACGCAACAGAGCAGGAGTTCTTGACTCCTCTGTTTGAGTCCCAACAGCCAAGTGCCTATTCTGCCCTAGGCTTGGGATCTGGGATCACAGGCTAAGACAGTCCTCTTTCTCCCATGAGCTTCTCTGCCTCATTCCCCTGCTCATGGCTTTTCTTACCACGTCCTTCCTTACCATCTATTAAACTGAAATATCAAAGCCCAAGATGGTTTTCCTCTTTGTAAAAAACAGAGTCTGCTGGAAAGAAAGGGGCTGGAAAAGTGTCAAGGCTGCGGGCTTCATTCTTTGAACTTGCACCTTTGGATTTCTTCTTTGGAACTCAAGTATTATGTCTTTACACTTTCTGCCTTTCAAGCACAACAATTCCTATTTCAGAGACTTTGTGTTTCCATTTTCTTCTCCCTAGGAAGCTCTCCCCAACACCCTGCCAGACATGGGCCTGGCTGGATCCTTCTTACTTGGGCCCCAACATTTTCTTATAGCACCTAACTTCTTTTTGATTCATCTATTTTTTTTTCTACCTGATAGCTCCATGAAAGCATAGAGTTAATAAATAATAATGGAGGAAGGAATAAATGAATGAATGAGAGCTTGTGACTGAACAAGAACAGTAGTCACCTCGAGGCAAGTGGAAATATGCAGACGCCTCCTCCCCCATATCTACATGGATCATATTTAGGCAGGAGGACCCTGGAGATGGAGCTCTAATGTAACGAAATAACCTCTGGGAAATGGGACTTTGTTGAAGCAGATATTTTATAAGCATAGCTTTTGGTGACAAGGATGAGTATAAACAAAGGAGATAATAGCATTTTAGCTGGAAATATTTTGTCAGGTTCCTTAGATCATGTCAGAAAATAAAGAAACAAGGTTTTTCTTACTTTTGAAAAAAGCAATGACTAAATCTTTGGTTTGTGTAAATTGTGGCAGAGTAGAAAATAGCACCTAAGGGAAAACTGTATCTGCTGCTAATGCAGAAAGCACTGTCTAACCAACACAGTTATTCTTTAACCCCAAACCATCCTAATATTCTTGACTCCAATCTTACACACCTTGAGTGTGTGTCACTCTTAAGATCTGGGCAACTGGGGCCCCAGTCCTGGGCCTGACACTTTAGAGCACCCCACCTGGGCAGTCCTCTGGCTGCACCCCAGTCTACCGAGCAAAGTTCTCTGCCAAGGGAACGTGCCCACGTGGAATCCACATCCTCTTCTAGATCACAGTGAGTCTGGAAAACTAGAAACTCCTTACTCTAATGACCCTAAGGTCACTCCCGGGAGCAGCAGCGCAGCTTCCATCATCCATTTACATAGATTGCAGCTGACACAGTTGCACAGCTCCATCAGCTCACAGAACATGCGGAAGGGGCCTGACTTGGACATGGAGGCTGATGTGTCCAGATGGAAGGAAAGACAGTGGGCTTTGGGCCGCAGGGCCTCTGTCTGTGTATTTGCGTCGGCCTTCAAATGTTAGAGACAGAGTGCTTCAGAAGCACATGCTCTCAGAGTAACAGGTGACCTGGAAATCAAACCTCAAGTGTACTATGCCCTAATGTTTATCGTTTTTCTTCTCAATTTTCAATTTCAGAGTCCAGCAATGCCAGAAAAAGTAGTATAAATTTCACCCATAAACCACTCTATCAACTATTTTCCTCCTATATTCCTGGTCTTACCTATGCTGCTGCTGCTAAGTCACTTCAGACGTGTCCGACTCTGTGCGACCCCACAGACGGCAGCCCACCAGGCTGCCCTGCCCCTGGGATTCTCCAGGCAAGAACACTGGAGTGGGTTGCATCCATACAAATGCATATTTTACCAAGTTGCAAGGTACAGCATGGATCTGTCACTTGGCATTTCCATTTTTATTTAACTTTATATAATTATACTTTCCAAATGCCTAGGTTTCATACATTTTTGGTAAGAGCTGCATAATATCCTTCCATGTAACTTTATGTTATTAGTCTCTCAATAAATAGTTGCCTATTTTATTTTATTAAAATGAAAGTAATATTGCAATCAACATCTTCCATGTAAGTGCTAATATTTTAAATCAGAGAATGATAATACCATATGAAATGAAAAATTTTCACTTTCATTAACAATGAAAAATGCTATAAGTGAAATTACTGGCCAAAGTATACTTACGCTTTTATGGGTTTTGATTCCCAAGGTGCTTTCCAAAGGGACTGACCAAATTATACTTTTCTCAACAATGTATATAAATTTCACTATTATACACTGGCTCTGACTAATCTCTTAAACACTTCTTTGCTTACTATGTTATTTATAAAATGGAAACTTGATGCTTTAATTTTCATCTCTTAAATGATTACAGTAGGAGACAAGGCTGGAGATGGTTATATGATGACACATTCCTGTTTAAAAGCATACAGGATGAAGTGTGCTTTCGTCTGCTTCTCAGCACTGTCAGATGTGCCATTACATGCTGGTATCTGCTCTCCCCAAATGACTTTAGCTATTTTAATGCCTGGACTGAGGCAGTGAGCAGCACACACTGGACCACTCACAGAAGCCTCAAACCCAAACGCCAGCCTCAGGTATGGTGGCAGACCAGAAACAAGGCTGCTGTTTTCTGAAACCACCATGCTAAAATGAAAAAGCTTTCCAATGGACAGAAGAGTACATTATCACTGGGGCTTGAAAATCCCTTCAAGGCTCTGAGTTCCCACACAAAGGTTTGAGTTCCAGCTCTGCCTTTCACTGGCTATGAGAGTCTGGACAGCATATTTAATCTTTCAAGTCTCATCCTCCTTATCTAAAAGGCAAGGATAATCATAACACCTGCCTATCAGAATTTTTCTAAAGATCAAGTGAGAGAATGCGTGGAAAGGGCTTAACACAATATACAGCGCACTGCAAGCACTCGGTAAGATGTTTCCTGCTACTGCTATACTGGTAGTGGTGGCAGTTTCCCATATTAAACTGGATCTGTGGTACAGATTAAAAGATCAAAGGATGCTGCCTTAGCTGAGAGGTGTTTTAGATGCCGCCCAATCTTTTCCACTTTTCCAGGGAAGCGTGCAACAATCCATGGGGTGGCAAAGAGTTGGGTACGACTGACCACTGAACTGAACTGAATCTTTTCCATTCATTATACATCACTATCTATCCTACCTACCTTCCTACCTACTTATTTATAAATAGCTAGATAAAGATATGTAGACACATCCCTTAAAAAAAAAAGACTGAAGGTAATTCATGTAATTTGTACAACTAAACCTAGCCTTAAGAATAAGCCTGGCCAGTCACCGCCTGGCAGGCCATGGACAAGTCCATCAGTCGTCCCTATTAGGCATCGTCAGCCTCAGCAAGAGCGTGGAGGAAGCAGATTTCCAGAGCACAAGGCTGTGACATGAGAACGAAGGGAAGGCCTACCTGGGAGATGAGCAGCTGGCAAGCCGCCAGCTCCCGCTCGCTGGCATTCATCTTCCTGTTGGAGTCCATCTGGGCACTCTCAAGCTGTTTGCTGCGGTTCACCAGAGATTTGACCTCCGACTTCATCTTGCTGATGTACAGCCGGGCCATGGTGAATTCCTCTTCAATGACTCCGTTCACATCTGCCAACTGAGTACAGGAGGGAACCACTCAATGATGCCTACGATTGCCAGAGGTTCACAGGGCCCTGAAACCTGTCCATGGGGATGTCTGTGGATTTCTGGGTTAAGAATCCCTAATCACAGGACCACAAGCTGAGAACCACAAGTTGAACTATAGGTTCATCCCCAAGTTCTCTGAAACTTCGTATAAAACTTCCAATAAAAAACCTCAACTAATAAAATCTTCAGTTAACCAGGTTTTTCATTACAATTGATTTTCTATAATGAAAGAGATGATATCAGTAGAAAAAGATATTGAAATTTTAAAAAGAGATAACTCTGAAGAGGTGTTCCTTACATTTCTGGAAGGGCAGCAAAACTCAGTGTTCCTAAAGGTGATCCTGAGTCCCAAATCATTCAAAACTTCAATTATGTTCTCTACAGCCTGCTATCCAGAGAAACAAGCAGTCTAAGAGCTTGAACATGTTTCTATAATCAAAGGTTGAAATACACAGGATTCTCTATATAGTTCTCAATTAAAGAATCCGCAGAGTCGGACATGACTGAGCAACTGAACTGAACTGAACTGAACTGAATGAACAAGAACGTGCTATCACCAGAAACACCTCTGGATGAAAGTCTTCCTGAATGACTTCTCATTATGGCCAATGTTTACTTGCCCCTACATGCCTGCCCCTTCCAAGCACACGGGAATCTCGCTTAGTTAAGATCACCTGAGAATAACGGTTTAAATTCACCTTTAGAAGAAAAAATTCTGACAACCAGAATTCTTGTACCTTCTCGTATTTGTTGCCTAATTTTCAGAGCTCTACAGGATACAAATAATGTAGCAAGATACTTGGGATAGAAACCCATTTGCTGAGATGCCCAGATAGCTTTGAGCAAAGTAACTGAGAATATTTTGTTTAACCACCAGAGGGCATCCTAGCACCTCAGGAGAAAACAAGAGCCCTCTCCAGTACCCATCCCACGAACAGAGGCTTCAGTTAATCTGCGACAGTGATTCCAACTCTGTTTTTTGATGTTTCACAATACACTCCATCTGCCCACTTTTGTCATTATTGCTGTTATTAACTCATCGTATGACTATTTTTTTCAGTAGACATTTAAGAGCTAGGAACACGGAGTGGTCTATCAACCCTGAAAATTGGCAGCGGGTAAAAAGTACACTGGACAGTGATGAGTGCCTGTAATCTGGTGTCAACCCTCCCCTAAAAATTCCCCAACAATGTTGTTAAATGTCTCAGGGTCAGTCAACACAATGCAGAGTCCAGTTTCACAGCAAGAAAATCCACAAGTATCAACATCTGACTCCACCTTACTTGAACAGAAGTGAAAGTCTCTCAGTCATGTCCAACTCTCTGCAACCCCATGGACAATACAGTCCATGGAACTCTCCAGGCCAGAATACTGGAGTGGGTAGCCATTCCCTTCTCCAGGGGATCTTCCCAACCCAGGGAACAAACCCAGGTCTCCCACATTGCAGGCGGATTCTTTACCAGTTAAGCCACCAGGGAAGCCCCTTACTTTAACGGAGGTTCTTACTAATCAGTTACATTTCTGACTGCCAGCAATTTGCCTACCAAACACCACTCATTACACTCCTTTCATAATCCAGTATCATGGAGATAACCGATGAGAAAACCCCACAATCTTTAAGTTCAGATTTATCCTTCTGCCTTGGTGATCAGTCCAGCACAGTACAGAGATGAAAAACTCATTCTTTAGCCTGACCAAGTGTGCCCTGTGTATTGTCTTTCTGTATAAAGGTTAAGGGGACATCCATCTCTCTCGTGTGGAATTCACAACCTATACCAGCTCCTGGGGGGAAAACGTTGCTGAACCGAGTTAGGGTGTCGTGGGAAGGGAACACACATCTCCTCCTCTAAGACGTTCTTCAGCTGAGGGCACATTGTGCTCTATGCCCAGGTGACATCTGAATTGGAGATGAGCAGAAAAAAAAATTACAATAATGGGCATTCTCCAAAGTGAGAACTGGGTATTTCTTCCCTCAAACCAGAACCATAATTTCTGAAGCCTGTACTTATTCTAGGAGGTCAAAAAGGAGATTTTGAATCTACGTCTGATGGGAAAAAAAAATAAAACTACTCCAAGCAAACATTAACTGCAAGGTTTCTTACCACTTACAAGCTCATGTATGTAGTCATATAAGTTCAGAGTTTTCAGTAATTCCAGTATACTGTTATTTTAAAAAAGGAGAATCAGAGTTTGCTGCTGTAGGATTATTTAATAATTCTCCTCTGGGTCTGACAGTGACTGAAACGAATGTACTAGACTATGAGGCCCAGTGTGGATGACTAATTCAGCAGAAGAGACTGCCTCCCCTTCCATTTTGCCTGTATAGGAATCCCCCCCACCCATGTCTCTAGAGCATACAGCAGTCATCCAAGGTGCCATTTCTAGGCCAAGTAAAAGGTAAGTGAAGTGACTGTTCACATTCTAAGACATAAAAAGTCATCTGTTGTTGCTGTTTAGTCACTCAGTTGTGTCCAACTCTTTTGTGACCTCATGGACTGCAGCCCGCCTGGCTTCTCTGTCCATGGGATTCTTCAGGCAAGAATACAGGAGTGGGTTGCAATCTCCTTCTCCAGAGGATCTTCCCAATTCAGGGATCAAACCCTCATCTCCTGTGTCTCCTGCATTGCAGGGAGATTCTTTACTGCTTGAGCCACCAGTGAAGCCCTACAAAGTGATAACAGGACTTAAAAAATCCTTATTAAAAAAAAGCGTCTAGAAATGTCAGTTTTATCTACAAGTGCAGCACAGAGCCAAGGTATGATAAAGGTGCTTCCAAGAGGTTGAGGAGCAGGAAGGGAATGAAGAAGCAAGCCGTCTTGGAGGCGAGGACCCCAGCCACCATTCTGTGGGGGCTGGAACTCACACCCCAGCCCCAGCAGACCCCAGGCTGTGCTGAAGAAGTTGATGAGAAGGGAGCCATCAGTGATGAAGGCTGACTTCAGGCCCAGGATCCGGAACAGTTTTATCTGCATCTCTGGTCCAGCCACAGCCAGGTCCCCCATGGAGGTGGGGCCCAGGGTCTCTGTCACCTGCTTGAATCTCTTCACCTCCATCTCAGCTAGACCTGAGGTCAGAAGAAAACTAGGCAGCTAATCCAATCCATTTTGTTTATCAACCTCAACTTGTTATTCTGCTTGTGGCTAGAAATCTGGAAATCTCTGCCTTAAAGAAAGACCGGTGACGTTGGAACATGAAAAGAAGAGGCTCACTAACAAACCTGGATAAAGTCAACACTAGGCTCATCTTGTCATTTGCTGCTCTCATCTTGTTTTGTTGACTTAAGTATTGCCTGGACTCTGAAAATGCCCCAGACATGACTGAGCTAGAGAAATATGCGTTCTTCTATTGTTTTGCTGTTCAGGCCTGCTGCATCCTAGAACTGAAGGCTGAGAGAGACCCCAGCAGCCATCTTTCCCTCTTGCCCCAGAACACCACCAGGGGGATTGAATAGGATTTTTAGGAATAAAAACATAAGATCACCAAAAAAGATTTCCTTGATCTCATTTTTTAGATCAAAAGAATTATATCAACTGAATTCTCATCGCCATAAGAAAAGTATCTGTACCCACAATGATAGATCTAAGAAATATATGCATAACCCATGTAGTTCCTGAGCTGACCATCTTCAAGATAATCTGGACTCATCTATCACTTTACAGATTAGGAATATGAAGCCCAGATAAATAAAGTAACTTGCCCAAAGTCACATAATTACTCCCCTTTAATGCTCATTGCCATGATGAACTTTTTCCTTACAATTACGAATTAAATCATAATTATAAGGAAAAAAACAGAATGATTAAGAATATGATGCTATCTAAATGAAAGTTATCAATGAAATTAACTAGGGCATCCAATGTCTGGAATTCAAAGATATCTTAAAAATATTCAAAGTACTTAAAAATGATCTCAATCATACTTCATATTCCCAAAGGTAAGGACTCTTTTTTTTTTTTAATTCCAAAGCACCCAGACACTCCTTGATTTCATTAGCATTTTTCATCAGCTCTATTTTAGAACTTGGCATAAAAATATCTTCCTTTATCATTATCAGCAGCAGGCACCAACTTCCCATAAATCAACTGCACCTTCATATTGCAAGGACCATTTAATCACTCCAACCTCAGAAGTTTATAGCTCAACACCAACATATGCATCTAAAAATAAATCCTCAAATATAAAATCACCGAACTGGAACTTAATAGGGTTAATCTTATAGTACCGGAGAATTCTATGCTAAAATTAGATTCGTTTGCAAAGATTCATGAAATATTCAGTTACAATAGAGGTTCTATGAAAGAACGATTGGGTTTACAAGAGGTCATATGCTCTAAACCTCGATCTGTTATACCACCTAAGAAGAGCTTTCAATGGTTCCCAGAAATGTCCATAAACAAAAGTAATTTGGGGAGGCCTGTCTAGTATTTAACAATCCCAACTCAAAACCTGAGTGTTCCTCCAAAGCAGACTGAAGTAGAATTCGGCCTTTTAAAGGCGAACAGGCTAAACTCTAAGAATTTGGTTTTAAGAACCTTTGAGGTAGAAGTTTAATACAATAACACTATTCCCTGGCTTGATAAAATCCACACGTTCATCAATGGCTACTCCACAGAAGGTCTCGAGTTCGTATAAACCTACAGTAATCAACTTAACAACAACAATCATCAAAACAGTATGGTTATGGTAGAAAGATTGGATCACTGAAATAGACTAGAGAGACCAGAAATAGCCCCACACACTTTTGAAGGTGGCAGACATGCTCATCATCTTATTGCGGGGATGATGGTTTCATGAATGTACATATATGTCAAAACTTCTCAAACTGTATACTTTATGTGCAGCTGGGACTTCCCTGGTACCCCAGAGGTTAAGACTCCACACTCCCAGTGCAGGGGGCCCAGGTTGGGAACAAGACCCTGCATGCCAAAACTGAGATCCTGCCTGCGGCAACTAAGACCTACCACAGCCAAAAAAGTAAATACATGCAGCTTATTTTATCTCAGTTATACCTCAAGAGAGCTATTTTGTTTGATGTCGCTCTTATCTTTCCAATGTCCTGTCTATTTTGTGGCAAACTGTTCTTGATTGATAGCAGCATTTACTCTCATTTCCCTGTATTCCTAAACTCATAGACGACTTTATGCCACGTCCCTTATAACTTTGCTATCGATGGCACTAATGTACACCACCCCAGGGGTTAATCATGGTTGGTTTAAGCCCATTGTGGTAAAACTATTTCTCTTTGCTTTCCCAGCTTCCCTTGCAGCTTAGGGTGACCATGTGACCCAATTCTGGCCTCTATAAAGTATAAGGGGATGCCTATTGGGGATTTCTGGGATACAGTTCTCTCCTGGATGAAAGCTGTCTGGTTTTACAGCCTGTCCTGCCTTGGACATGATGATTGGTGCTACGGAAGCTATCTTGCCACCAAGAGAAAAAAATCTACAGATGTGAAAAGGTCATAGGCTGAGGAAAACAGAAAGAAGATAAAGACCTACATCCGTGACATTGTTGAGATCCTGCACCAAAAGTTGCTTCTAAAACTTCAAGAAGCATAGGAATGACCTGGGGACCCTTGTTAAAATGCAGTTTCTAATTCAGTAGGTCTGAGGTAGGCCTGAGAGTCTCTAGTTAGAACAAGTTCCCGGGTGATGCAGATCACAACCTGAATAACAAGATTCTAGACTTCTTATACTATGAATAAGAAACTTTATTTTATTAAGCCACCGTGAGATTCCTCTTATTTCCAGCTGAAAGCTTTCCTAATTCACAGATTGATTGGGGACCTTCATTCTGTTGTATTTTCACAGAAAAGGAGAGGGCTTCCATGGTGGTCCAGTGGTTGAGACCACTTTGCAATTCAGGGAACACGGGTTCAATCCTGGTCCAGGAAGACCCCACATGCTGCAGGGCAGCAAAGCCTGTGAGCCACAACTCCTGAAGCCCATGCTCCTAGAGTCTGTGGACTGCAACCAGAAAGTAACCCCCGCTCACTACAACTAGAGAAAACCCATGCACAGCAAAAAAGACCCAGTACAGACAAAAACAAATAGATAACTTAAAAAAAAAAAAAAGGAGAAACATTTCTGAGTAGAACTTTTGTTTAACCTATCCAACCCCAAAGCTTTGTGACACTGGCATGTAATTCTGAGGACTATACCAACTCACAGAAGGACAACCAAGATTTGAGGACATTTCCTATAATTGAAAGGTAATTTTTTTTCTCCTCCTTAACCAAAATAATAATTTACTTAGTCATTCAATCAGCCTTTTGTTCATTCATTCAAATATGGTCAAGCACACAGCAGATGCAAGACACTGTGCTAAGCACTGGATACTTAGGAGAATAAACAGACTCTGCTTGCTCAGGATCGTGCCATTATAAGTGACGGCAGAGAGGATAAAAGAAGGGCTGGCTTACAGTCTTCACGTCGTTGGTACCAATGATTCCTCCTATCTCCCCCAAATCCTTCAACAGCAGATTCAGGATCTCAGTGGCCCTTTTCTTCTGATGATTGCTAAGCTCTTGCAGCTGGCTCAGTTCTCTCTGCGTGGTTGTCAGTGTAGTCTGAAATACACATTTTAACACCAGATTTAAAGGGCCACCCATCAATTTCATACACACAGTGTCATCAAGAATAACATCATGTAGGTTGGAGTTCTTTTATCCTTTCACGTAATTTCGACAGGAGTCCTTTTAAGCCAAACTATGGACTAGTTCTGCATTCTCTGATATCACAGAATATCAGATATATCAGATATAGTCTGCATATCAGATGATAATTTCCAGGTCAGTGGAATAAGTTATTAAAAATAAATAAAGCTCAAAAGGAGTCCTTATGTTTATAATGTGTAATCACATCTAATCCTACCTACCAGATGTTCTGTTTCAGTCCACATTCTTCAGGATATAAACATACCTGCAAACGTCTCCACCTCTACTCCACTTCCAAACAGACCTGCTCCCTGGGACCACTTCCAAATTCCCATCTGACTTCATAACAGATGGGTCTGGAAGACCCAAAGGGACATTAATGAGTTTAGAGAACAACCACGAAAAAGTCTTTCCATCTTCAAGTGAACCAGAACTGGACACTCTTCATCACATTTCAAATTTAGTCTGGTTCAACAGGAGATGGCTTCTAAATACACATACCAGAGCCCCATTATTACTGAACATTAACAAATTCATGCCTTTCACATTCTTCATGTATGATACCAATAAGCATATATTTTTAACTACCTAACTTAACAAACTCTCCCCATCAACAAATTGGCCATCTTTTGGTTTCTTGGTATTAACTCAGCCAAAAGAGAAAATAATCTGCATAAATTATGGAACTGTAAAGGTTAATGCAAAGACATTTATGTAATTCTTCCATATGCAACTATTCTACTATTGAGAGTATTTCTTAATAATCAAAAATAGTACTCTGAACTAGTCTAGTAGTACTTTGGTCTGACAGAAAATAAAACTTGTATCGTGGAAAATGTTTCATTGTTTTGGGAAGCAAATATACCACAGACTAGTTTAAAAAATCTTGCAGAAAACAGTATGCCCCGAAAAACCCAAGTCTCCTTCTTTCCTATGAAACTTCTGCTTTGTTTTTCTATTTTTCACTTTTGTTTTTATTTAGGCATTGCCACTGCTTATTTCATTTTGTTTTCAAAATCCACAGAAGCAGTAGTTCCTATCTTGAGAAACATTAAAAAGCCTTCCTACATGCAGCTGAATGTATGGAATAAGCAGCGTTTTCCATCCGCAGCATCTACGGTCAACAGATCAGCGCTTTCCTGCACCATCTGCTACTTCCCCTTGCCGGGAGGATGGTGGTTTCCACCAAGCAGACTGGGCAAAATCCCATGATACCAGGCCATTGGACTGAGGTGCCAAGGGCAGCTGGTTACAGCCACTCGGCTGCCCACCAACCATCTTCCAAGTAGAAAAAGCGAAAATGGACACATTCCACCAGCAGCCACTTCACCAAATGCTCACTGGCCCTCTGCCACTAGCTCCCTGTGCAGAACCAGCAGTATCTCTCGCTGGGAGAATCTGAAAATTAGGAAACGTGCAGATCGAAGCACTGGCTGAAAAACAGGACAACAGACAAACCAGGACAGCTAGCTCCTAGGCGAGGACAAGCAGCGCTGGGGAAGGAATGGGCTGCATTCAGGAAGGTGTAAACAGGAAGAGTGAACTCCATGCCTTGCACGCTCCCCTGTCAATACACTGTTTTGGGATTTATTTGCTGATACTGTAGCATATGCACAGGTCCACGCTTTATGTAAACTGTCACTAATTCCCATTCCCTGAAAGGAACATGTTATTATCACCATTTTTACAGATAAGGAAATGAACACTAAAGTGTTAAATGTCTCGACTAAGGCTTAACAGTTGTAAAGTCAGATTTCTAAATAGGATTTTTCTGGCTCCAAAGTCTGCACTTTCTTGAGTATCCTACAAGGCATCACTTCTGGTGTTATAAATCCCCTAGATATAAAACAGATCTGACACGAAGATCTGGGGCAAGTGGACAAGTCACTTACACAAACTATTTCAATTATTGGAGGATTTCAAAGAATGCATCTGTCCCTAGCACTGAAAAGCCACTCAGCCAACTGCCGTGCTATGTAGTGTCTTGTCAGTAAATATCAATAAAAGTACAGGAATGGCACCCGAGGAAGTCCCGCCCCCACACACAAATGCTCCAACCGTTTTCTGGGCCAGCTCGTCTGTCAGCTGCTCATTGGCCCTGGTCTTGTCCTCCACTTCCTGTGACTTCTGGTCGTAATTGACAGCCAGCTCCTCCAGAGCCTGAAGAACTTCTTTCACCTCGTCTTTGGCTGCCTCATTTTCAATCTGGAGACGTGTCAGCTCCTCCTGAATCTTCTCATAGTCTCTCCTCGTGGAAGCTAAAAGCTGGGGAAATCAGATGGCATTGGAATTGGTGAATCTAATGTTCAAAGGTTTATGTTCAGTGCTCTACCCAAAGATTAGAGAAAATAAGTTGAAAAAGCTCAGGATGACTAGAAACCATACTATATATCCATATGCTAAATGAAAAAATAGCATGTTGTCTTGAAAATATGTTTTTCTTTCTCTTTCTGTTTCTTTCTTATTTAAAGCTGCATAAGCTTAACTCCAAGAACAGATAACAGATCAAGAATCACCACACTTTTTAGTTCACTGGCTATTCCACATGTTGAACAAAGAATAAGGAGGAGTAATTTCCAAGGACCATAATAATACTTACATGGCTTTTTACTATTATCATTTTTTCACATTGTAAACTGGTCAATTTCAGAGTCAATCAAAACAGTATAAAAGAGCAGTCCCTAATTTTTCTTAATATTAACCATGGATTACAGAAGAATTTGCCCCCCACATTAACACTAGTAAAACGTGAATGACTGACCTTACGGATACTTTCATTACTTTTGTGCTTACTGCATTTTCTGATTTGCCTATAGTGAACAGATATTGTCTTGACAGTATAGAAAAATAGTAAGAGTCTTCACTGTAACAAAAAAGAAAGCTTATCACAGCAGTTGTACCAAGCTGGAGATGCACAGCCACACATGGAAGGGAGAGGGCAGGAAACACTAAACAAATGGAGCACTCAACCATAGTCAGGAGGAAAATCAATTAAAGACGGTTCCTGCCAAGGGAAATGTTTGCGCAGAGGGCATAATCACTGTCCTAAAGAGATACAGGGCAACAAAGAGGAAGCGAAGAAAACGGTGAGAGTGTGTGTTACATCTATGACAGGGGTGGGACTGGGGCCATGAACCATAGCCACGTGCTATAATCACAGCATATGAGCCAATCCATGGCATTTTAGCAACAAAGCAGAAGACACCCTAAAGCACAGAAGAAAAAACATACTTAGGCTCTCAGCAAGGGAATTACAAACCATCTGTATTTGATAGATTGGCTATCTGTTCTTTGCTTAGGTTCCTGTTTGTAAAATACTTGGCAAAAATACAACATAATAAAGACATCTACTGGAGAACTGAGTGCCCTCCAGGGAGAGACTGAAAAAACTTTGCCTCCTAGGAAGTGTATCACATATATACCAACACAGCTCGGACCCCTGTCTTCTGTGCTTTCCTCTTCTCTATGTTCTACATTTGCTCTTTGAGTATTTTTTTCCCTATAAGACAGCACAAGAATATGGTGTATATCAAAGACCTCAGTTACCTTATTTGCAAAGCTGAGAAAAGGCTGAAATGGAATGAACCAGGAGTGCTAGGCCCTGGGTATGAGGAAGGAGGATCATCTTTGCCCCACTACCAAGCTCCTCTGTCTCTGCTCTTCATAGATTGTGTAGCAACCACTTACTCTCAAAACCCTAGAGCTCTACCAAGTCAGACATTTATTTTCTAATTTCAGCTAAAATCAGCTTTTAGCAGCCAATGGAAGGAAATCTACCAAGAAATTCCCATGATTCAGTGATTTTTTAAAAAAATTCTTTGCAAATTAAATTTATGGATAGCCACAACAGACAGTCATAAAAGGACTTTGCAAAAAAAAAAAAAATTATTGCATTCTTTACCTCATCCTGATCCAACATCTGTTGCTTTAGCTTTTCAGCCAGCTGGCTCTGTTGGTTAATTTCATCATCCTGAAACGAAACATCATGTTTAATTTTTTGTGGTTAGTTATGTCATTTTTGATAGCCTGGTTTCTCGATGGACGGCAGTCGGATACCAGGATGCCAGCTGTAAGCCTGCTAATAAGATGAAGCAAATGGTATGGTGCCTCCTCGCAGATGAGAGATTGGTTCAAACACCACTTCATCCACCTTTCTCAGCCGATGAAACATTTAGATATTCTGGGAAAAGCAATATCCTCCACATTCAACTCAATTCCTTCTCATCCAGAAATCAGAGGTGTGGGGCTTGGAAACTGAGAGGGACTTTGGAGTTACCCCTTCCAACTCAAAGATGTTAACAGTGAATTCCTAGCTCAAAAACTTAGGGATTGACTCTCTAACCCCTTGTACTGTATGTAACAGGTACACGTCCCGAACCTTGTCAAACACGTCTGTGAGTGGGAACACTGCCACGTGACAGGTGAAAGAGACCAGTATTTCTACTTCAAACCTCTTACTTAGACTAGGAAACATTTACTAGAAAATTCATCTTTGGCATTAGAGAGCTGCCTTTGACTAGGAGCTAAATTTCTTACCAGTCTGAAAAAAATCTCAAGGAAGCTGGCATGCAGAAACACGACTGCTTCGTTTCTGGTGTGTCACTGAAGTGGGAAAGGATCTCCCCAGACTAATTCGCTCTTCTTGCTCTCAGCTGCTGCCACTAGGTGTTGCTGCCACTAAAGCCAGAGCTACCGCCTCCCACGGCCCAGCGTAAGCATCTCTGCCTCTCCCCTCCCTAGATGTGGTCCAAAGCGGCAGGCGGCCAGTGCCTAACTGCGTGAGATTCAGTCTTGGTTACAAAGGTTTTCATGAGTTCAAAGGAAACTGAAGCGTAGCCGGTGCAGAAAGACAGCGCGGCTTCCCACGTGCCTCTCCCTTAGGAACAAGAGAACATCCTGTGTGATGATGCTTTTGGGGTCTAAACCCCAAGCAGAGTTCAATCCAGTTCAGTAGTACTGTGCTCCTCTTTGTGCCAGGAGCAGCCCAGGTGTTTCCACTAGCAGCCCCTAAGACACCTGTACACGCTTTCCTCCTTTTCCAGAGTGGGGGTTAGAGGGTAAATTCAAGGGCCTGGGTTTCAGGATCTCAGTTTTCCCCAGGATACTCTCCTGACTGTTCAGTTGTGTCAGTTAAATCAGATTAACCAGTATCACAGCCTGATGCTTTCCACAGAGCAAGAAAATTCTAACATTAATATTATGAGATCGGTGTCTCCTTTTAATTTGCATAGAACATCTTTTGGGTTTATTTCTCTGTTCAGGGAGATCGTATTTCTACTGAAATTTTTAACACCAACTCAACTATTTTATATATAGGAAAATTCAAATGCCAGAATACTTTCTGAAAAGTGCTTAGAAATCTATTATCCATGGACTAGATCTTAACAGCCGGCCTCAGGCCTGTGTCAACAGGTTCTGAGAGATGCACTTGAATGTACAGATATGGACTCCATAGCACATCTCACCCCGAAGTTTTGAAAATTTTTTTACAAGTTAAAAATTCTTTAATGGTTCTAAAAAATACTCATGGCTTTCCTCTTGAAGACAGATTTCTGGCAGGAGAATTGGGGAAATTATACCAGAGTAAGTGAAATCTCTCAAAAAAAAAAAAAAAGTTATTTTCCCAACTAGAAGACTATTATGTTGGAAATATTTTCTCGTCTACTATATAAACTTAGAATGTCAGTTACCAGAAACAGTTTTAGTGTTTATGTTCCTCAGTGCACAAATATTAAACAACTTAACATAAAAGACTCAAGAAGTTTAACATGGAAGAACTGCCACCTCTTCCCCTGGGATGTATAAGCAATGGCTACAAGTGATATAAATCATGAGAGAAACAGAATAGTAGTGCAAGCACTTTGTTCTTAAACTGTGTTCATTTCAAATCCTGGCGGTGTAGGCTTGCTCCTGACGGGTGATGGACTGAGAGACGGTTATTTTTGAGGTACCATGAGAAATCAAGGACCCTTAGCCTGTCTGGAAAGGATGACGACCAAGGATTACATTATAACAACACGAAATGCTTATGTCAGAGCCATTTCCAAACCTGCACTTACCCTTTCTTAAGGAAACTTCTCTAAGGAATTAGCATAGTCTGTTGTAATTTTTTTTTAATTTTCAAAATGTTCAGAGGAAGATGTGCTGTGCAGTCAATATCTATACATTCAAGCTCATCTTTTAGAATACGTTTATACATGCTCACTCTGATACCAACTGTTAAGATCTGGTCTGTGGATAATGGATTAGCAGACACTTTTCAGAAAATATTCCGGTATTTGAAATAAGTGAGTTGTCAATAGGTTACTGGTCACCCTTAATAATAAAGATGTTTTTGTTGCAATACTACTCAGTGAAATGATTCAATGAATACCATCAGTTCAACTTCTACTTACACTTAATTCTGCTCTTACATCTCCAACAGTACAGAAGCACTGGAGAGGGGATGGGAAACAAGAGACAGCGCCAGGACCAAACTGCCTATCTTAACAACTTTGCTGTCAGCCCACCTCTGCACCACCACCCTCTGACATCCCCATCATGTGGCTTCTCCCTTAAACAAACAGAAAGGGAGAAGATAGAAAAGAAAGAAACTAATATTTAGTGAGCAGCTGCTATGTCCTAGAATCGTTTACTCCCCAACACAACCTTCTGAAGTAACAGATCTGAGCTCCATGTTACGGATAAGAAAAACAACTTCAGCAGATGGGTCATCAGCCCAGGTCTCAGCACTGTTCAGCCACAGGACTGACTCTCAAGTGCCTGCTTTTCTATCACACAGCACTGCCTTAGGAAAGCACCTGTCCTTCGAGCCCTGGAGGGGCAGCACAGAGAGACAGAGGGGGCAGCGGGAAGGAGAGCACGTAGAATCTTTCTTCCAGCACATTCTAGACAAATTCATTAGGACTGACAAGTTCCTCATTTCAAGAGCTGAAGCCAAAATAGGATGAGCACTGGACTGGGAGTCAGAAGATGCGTAAGCTCATTGTAGCTCTGCTACCTCCAGGCAATATAAGTTATCTAAGCACCCTGGGCTAGCATCTTATCTAAACCAGATACTTTCAGCACTGCCACTAATAATCTATAAAGGTGCCCTATCCCAACTCACGTATTCTTAAAAGTATCAAACCATCAACATCATCAGAAGCATTAAATAGCTTCTAGAACCTTTAAAAGGCGTACAAATAAAAATGATGCCTGGTAAGACATACCCAGGCCATCCATGGGTAGAGATACAAATGGCATGACAAGCTTTGGTGTCCCCCCACCAGGCTGAGGCTTTGGGGCTCAAGTCCTTTCCCAGATCTCTCAGCATCACCCTGTGATGGACCACGAATGCTAATCTCAAAATGTATGCTTATCAGGGTTTTCAAAACATACACTAAAGGAAAGGAATATGACAGAAAATGTCCTAGGCTGGGAATTAGGAGGCAGCGCTCCAGGGTCAGTTCTGCCAGCTACCAACTGAAAACTGCCAAGGCCTGGCATTGCCTACATTTCAGATGCTCAATTCAAGACTCTAAAGTTTTCTCAGATCCATGAAAAATCCTCATGCTACCAGGGTAAAAAGATCCCAATTCCAACCATGTTTGGTTTCTATTCGTAGAGAACAGAGAGCAGAATCAGGTTATCATCCCATATCCAGGATTCTTTGGGAATCCCTTAAAAATGAACCCTTCAATTCTAAATGAGAAAAAAAAAATTGCAATATGCTTCAACAATAACATTTCTTTGGAGAAACAAAAAAAATCCACATAGACTGCTCACTTACTTATTGATCTCCCCTTTCTCTCACTTTGTTTGAGGATTTACATAAAATACCTGGGTAGAAAGAGAAGGGGAACAGTATGTCTAGTGCCTAAAAAGTAATTCATCCAGCTCTCACGGCATGAATATCTTATTAAATACGTCACCCAAAGGGTAGGGTGACCCCAGTTTAACACTGTGGTTATAATGCAAACTCCCAGAGCCACAGCACAAAGAGAACCAGCTTCCTTGGGGCAAGCAGTCACATTTCCCCTGTAAAGGTGAGACTAGACTCTGAGCTTCACTCAGAAGAAAGAGGCTTGTAAGATTAATGACAACGTTAACATAACAAAGCTGTTCTATCCAAGCCAGAGGTGTCCCCAAGCACTCGGAGCTGAGCAGAACCACAGCAGAAAAGATGAAATCAGATTAAAAATATCAGCAACCCGGATGAAATGAACTAAAAGGATTTAAGTATTCCGAGGGCAATACGCCAAGGTCACGTGAAACGTCAATTTAATTTCCTTTGCCTCTGGGATTCCTAACCTGACCTTCACTGGGGATGAGTGAGACAGTGTTCTCCAAGATCTCTCTTCCTTTATTCCAGTTTGTGCACTGACAGGATTCTTTGAGTCCCAAAAGCCGGCCAAGAAATTGGACATCCCTAATCAGCATATCCCAACTACTTCAAGAAGATGCCCCTTACTGATGTTATTACTGGCTCCTCATTCCAGGACCTTAGAGCTACATGATCAAAGTACACACTTGAGTTTTGGGAGCCAACACCTTTGCCCCTAGAGCTGGGACACTACTGGAATTTCCAAAAGGTGACAGATAAGCCCAGAGAAGAAAAGAAGGGAGAATTAAAGTTCACTCACCCTCCACCCTCATGCTATGATAAGGTCCCATCCACTTTCTAGATGTGAAGATTCTGTCTACCGAGACCAATCTTTCAATCAAATTTCCATGAAAGTTTCCATTCCCTGTGAATCCAGTTCCCCCAGTGGCGCTAGTGAAGAACCCGTCGGCCAATGCAGGAGACATAAGAGACGCTGATTCAATCCTTGGGTCAGGAAGCTCCCCTGGAGGAGGGCCTGGCATCCCCACTCTAGTGTTCTTGCCTGGAGAATCCCAGGGACAGAGAAGCCTGGTGGGCTACCGTCCATGGGGTCGCAAAGAGTCAGACAGGACTGAGGAGACTTAGCACACAGCACAGCCCAATAAAGAGCTAGGGTAAGTATTAGGAAAACTGACATAAACATCAGTCTTCAGTCTTACATCAGGTTCCATGGGGCTTGAGCTGCTTCCAGCCAGTAAGTCTAGGACCTGCGACCTTTAGCTTTTGTAGTGTGACGTCTATAAACTCTGACCACAGACCTTATCATCCAGTTGTCGGTAGAGACTGGAGATCTCCTCATCGTACTTTTCCTTCTCCTCTGCAGAGATGCCGGCAACCACGGGAGCAATGTTGTCTATGATGGGGGTGTTATCACAGGGCTCTAGAGTCTTCTGGTCCTTAGCACTGATCTGTTCATCCTCAGGCACAGCTTCTCCTGCAAAGCACAGCCAAGAGGAGTTAGGCAATGAAGAAATTTAGCATGCAGCCCTCCAGAAAAAGTTACAAAAATAGTCACTCCACAAAAAAGACAAAAAGGACACAATAAGGAGCTGTTTAAAGTTAATAGTTTGTCCTCTTTCTGTCTGACAAGAAAGGTCGTAGTTAATTGACCAAAACGAGTATAAGGAGGAAGATTATGTAACACCCCCTTGCTCCTGATGTAAACTGCTCCATCAACCATGCAAGCTCTCAACTAATCCAACTTTGCAGAGATAGCCAGAATTTTTTGCAAACATTTTTCTTTGTTGAGGAATATGCTGGGACTTTACTAGAATCATGTTCTCTTTGGTGATGGATTCAAAGGGAAGCAGACCTCTGAGGCACTCTAATTACAGTTAATTAGGTTACTGTTTCATTAACAGCAGCAGCCAGATCAAGGAACAAATTCATCATTGTTAATAGAACACTGTAGGGCTCAAATATTCACTCTGTGAGAATCCCTGACTCTGAAGGAGGAAGTTGGGGTGGCCCCAGGACCTCTGACTGACATCACACACACACACACACACACACACACACACACTTCCACTACCACTCTACACACACACACACACACATACACACACACACACACACACACTTCCCCAGGACCTCTGACTGACATCACACACACACACATTTCCACTACCACTCTACACACACACACACACACCACACACACACACTTCCCCAGGACCTCTGACTGACATCACACACACACACATTTCCACTACCACTCTACACACACACACACACACACACCACACACACCACACACACACACACACACACCACACACACACTTCCACTACCACTCTCTCCCCCAGGAAGTCAGCATTAATTGGCAGACTGGAGAGTTCAAATAGAATAATTTCCTGTGATACCAGGTAGTCCCAGGAAAGAAAAAGCAGCCCACCGAGAATATCCTGCAGACCCCGCCCCTGCTTCTCAGTCTGAAGAGGAGCTTGTTGGTGCCTTCGAAGGAAACAGTACCAAACGTGACCATGCAAACTGAGGGAAAAGGGGAAGTTCTTAAACCAGCCAAGGGCTATCCCCAGCAAGAAAACCACCTCGCAAAGACAGACTGCAACAAAGGAGCTTATGGAAACCACGTGGCTCAACTGTCTCTCTTAAATATCTACTTGGAAAGCAAACCAAAACCAAACTTACTTTTCCATCACATGTTTACCATCAGCTTCACACTCAATCTGCTACAATCAGTGAGTGTCTGCAATGTTCCGGGCCTCACCCACTTCTTAGCCCATAAAATGCATTCTGTGGAAATTCCCCAGGAAAACTGTGCGGAGCCAGTGGGAATTTCTCAAAGAAAAAACAACAACAAAAGGAACCCAAAGACAAATGACAGAACTTAACTCCTAATCCGTGGCTTCATGAACAGTATATATCACATCTCGAGAAACCCCCTGAACACTGACTGTGTACATTTATCTCAATATAAACAAAGCACTTTGTGATGGGTTAGCATTATTGCTTAAGACTCCATTATCTCACTCGATAATCACAAAATGGTACCATAGGCCTTCACGTCAAACAAAATCAACACTCAATGATTTCACCTGGATATCATAGTTCCATTTGAAGCAGCAACTTGAAGCAAAACCTGGAATAAATCATTACTTTGCTGAATATAAAACTGAGCCAACTGTTTTTTCTTCTAAAGCTCAACCAGACTGTACTGTACCTAAGCCTTTTTCTAAAATTATTGACCTGAAACAAAACCAGAATATCAGAGTAGCCTTTGAACTGAACCTGAACCAAATCAATATTTCATTCAGTTCCAATCCTTGGTTTAAAGCATCCATCAGCAACCTTAGTGTGCAGACTTGATTTCATCCCATTAAAGCACCTATATTCTCTACAGCCTGCTAAATAAGTCCACAGGCTATAAAAGCTGTACAGTGTTCTATTTAGTTTCCAAGTTTTTTTTTCTGTTTGTTTAAAATGTTATAAATGTAAAATTATAAAACTATATATGTGTCTTTTTCTAACCATAGAGTATATACTAAAATTTGAAAGTCCTCTTTCACCACTACCTCCCAATTCTGTTCCTTCTTAGAATTTCACCATTAACACTTTGTAAATGTCCTTCTCTCACTTGGATCATGACTATACATCTAATTTTTCAGTTCTAGCTTCTGAAATTTATGAACAGGGCAATCCAGAGCAGTATGAATTGATCTTCTAGTTAAATCTTAATAAAGAGGATATTCTTAATTGCACTGGACCGGAAAGCAGGCAGAATATAGTCCTACTATTCCACAGGCCAGTTCAGCCCAAGTCTGGAGGTATGATATAAAAACATCTGAAAGAGACATCTGAAACCCTGTGTTCTTTGGTTTCAAATGTCCAGAGAGGCAGTGATATCATGAGACTGGGGTCAGCTAAGGAGTTGCCTGGGGCTTGCCTGATGGCTCAGATGGTAAAGAATCTGCCTGCAATGCAGGGGACTCAGCTTCCATCCCTGGGTCAGGAAGATTCCCCCGGAAAAGAAAATAGCTACCCACTCCAATATATTTGCCTGGAGAATTTCATGAACAAGGGATCCTGGTGGGCTACAGTCCATAGAGTCACAAAGAGTCAGACACAACTGAATGACTTTCACTTTTTCTGTTTCCAAGGAGTTATCCAGTGCATATTTCTATTTGTTTGGTGGGAGGAAGAGTCAGGGATGAACCCCACAACCTAGCAGTGGGTGACCTGCTGTAACCAAAAGCCACAGGCTTGACTACCCCTAAAGCTGCGCTCTTCTTGCGCTCAAAAATTGTACCATCACAAAGTACAACCACGGTTGTTCCAGATTAGAAAGGTTCACAAGCCAGTTAACACTGCCCTGAGAGGCACCTGAAGTGACCAACAGATGCTACATAAACATAGTCAGGGGCACAGCGGGACACTCGGCCACCTGCACCTTTCACAGATTCAGCTAATCACAAGCCATCTCCCACCTAACTTCTTGCTTTGTTTTTCGTAAAGGCAAGGGAATACCAGTACTTTGAACACAGCGTTGTTGTAAAGATTGATTAAAACAGTGTGTATAAAAAGCACAAAACTCTACTTCTTATCCCCTCTACTCCCCGACCAAGTGTCAACGTTTTAGGTTCTGCACATAAAATATTATTTTTCCTTATTCTGAGATTAGTGTCTCTGGGGTCCTGACAATACCGTTAGAGGTTAGAGCTCAGTTCCCAAAATAAAATACAGTATAGCCACGAGAGTGCCTTTTGGGTTTATTTTTATTGTGAAAACAATATTTGAAACCTATACCAGGCCTTCTGGTATCCCTTGAACAACTCTTTCAATCAAAGCGTCAACATGTCCCCCACAAAGCAACATCTGAACAGCAAGCCCATCCCAGTTTTTATTCTAAAGGTCAGGCAGTCAAGATTATTTTTTGCAGCAGTCTTTCAGGCCGAGAAGAACAAAGCAGCAACACGCAGCAACAAAAGCAGCGGGTGTCTGCCGGGGAGAGTACAGCTCCTGCCCAGGGAGGAATCAAGAGCCAGTTTTCCCAAACACCGCTGCCCTTCAAAGGACCCAGAAAATGACTTCCAGAAGCGTCCCTGGTAACTACACCGTCCAGCTCACAAACACGTCTGGGGATTGTAAATTCCCAACCCTCGGCAGGACCTGACACCAGGCAATCTGTCTCCATGGCAATCTCACAGCATTAATGGAGAATATTCCCTGCACTGCAGTGGACTGGGTCTCCAGAGAAGCCCCCACCAGGTGATTACAGAATAACCAATCATAACGTGGAAGACAGCTGCAAACAAACGCTGGAGAAATAATGCCCTGAAATCTGGTGGTAGGAGAAGGGGAAAGGACCACAAACGAAGATCAGTATCTATTTTTATTTTTACTCTCCTTTATGTGAAAAGCAAATTTCTCTTAGTTTATCCCTTGAGGACTGATACTTGCTGTCCATAGAGAAAGGGCATGTAATACTGTAAAGCATCTTATGTTTTAGAATGAAAGTTTCCCCCCCAACCCCCACCTCAAGAAAAGATTTCCTTCTTTACATAAGCATTCTGGCATTTCCTATCGTCAGATGTAATTGCCTTTAAGGACTAAAAAGATTTGTGTGTACACAGGAGTGTTCAGTTGGAGCACACCTATAAGGTTTACAGAGCATTTTAATTATAAAATCAAAACTCCCAGAGGGCATAAATAACATTTCCACAAAAAATAGAAATCCATCAATTGCAATAAATAAGAATGACAGACTAATCAAAAATTCTTGTTAGCACTATTAGTTAAAAAATTCTTAAAACAGGTATTTTGGGTTTTTGTTTAAAAAAAAGAAAAAGAAAAGAAAACCATTAGACTGCCAGTAATTCATTAAAATTTCACACATGAGGTAGCAACAAGCTAGTTATCCTTTTCATAAGTCAAGCCCCTAAAGCCTCTGGAGAATATAGTAAGGTAATTGCCTTCTCTCTGCAACTCCAGGGCATAGATTGGCTGGTCACTCACAGCTTCCGCCAGAAACCAGATCAGATCTGGCAAAGGAGGTGCTTTCTTTTAATACCAATTAAACAGGCCCAGTGGCAGACCTAATGGCAGGTAATTTCTATATCAAAGAAATGAAAAAGGAAATCTTTTAAGTTGCCAGATGGGTGAAAGCAGCAGGATACAAGATGTCATTATATAAATGGAAGGTTTTTTTTTAAAAAAAAAAAAAAAACAGCTCATTTCTTTATGGGATTATTTTGTACACACGTAGCATCTCTTACCCTAGCTGCTCAAAATACTGTAAGAAGCTTAAGACATTCTCTCATCCCTTCTACAGTAATTTTCTAATAAACTGGTTACCCAGGAGTCAGCATCTGCTTCACATTCTTCTTACACAGGCCACATGATTCTCCTGGCAGTCAGCATTTCTATGTTTGGTTGTCTCGAAAGAAGGAAGAGAGCCTAACAAATTAGATCTCTCAAAGAAATACTAACTTCTGAGCTTCTACAACAATCAGAAATCCAAGGAGGGGCACATCTTCTAAACATTTAATGCCACAAGAGCAAACTGTGTTCAAACTACAGAGCCCGCACAGTTCCACAAAGCACCCACCAGTCTCAAGGTTACAGATTTAGCTACTTAGGGAACCAAGGCTGCTGTCCTGGCAGGTTTTAAATCTGGAGAACCAATCTGCTTTACAGATTGCTGATTTTTCCACACCTTCTCAGCCTGTAATGAAATAATTTCTTTGCATGACTATATCCATTCTGTTCATTAATATTATATTTAATTATTCAAGAGACGCTGCAGATGTGCCATATCATCAGATTATTTCCCTGCACTTCTGACACTCAGATTTTCAGGGATCCTTCTCCAACTTAAGCTCTTGTAAAAAGTTGTCATTTCTTTAAAGGACAAAATTCAAAGACGGACCAGAGAAGAAGGCATGGGTAAAGACTGACCTGGCAACAACAGGAAACAGTGGACTCAATTTTCCTCTAGCATCATGGCCCTGGGCCCTCAACCTTCCTTCCCCATCCTCCTGTCTAGTCTTCTTGGTGGACTGAGCAGGGACCAGGGATGGGAGTGGGGGGCAGGCAGTGGTGGACTGGAAGCTGAATTCAACTCCTTTACAGGATGGTTTGAGAGTCCTTTCCATACATATGATCAACAAGCAACAGAGTAGGGGGAAAAAAGAAAGATCCTATTTCTGACAGCTGCCCACTCCCTCTATCTGTCCTAAAGCATGTAGGCTGAATGCATTTCCATGAGGCAAAAAGTTGCCAACAGAGCCTCCAGATTTGAAGAGAGTCTGCCCGTGGATTTCAGCCCACAAGATGTCACTAGTACACTCTGGTGGACATGCATTGTTTTTTAGCCACTCAACACCCATTCTCATAACAGCACCTCAACTGCATTGTGAAGAATTACCCACCCCCACACCGTGTGAGTGCAGTTGTGGTCAGACAACACATTAGGGTGCCCTGTCCTTCCCCAGTCCAAGCACACCACCCAGAACAGTTTCCTCCATCTCTCCTGGGTCTCTGGGTCTCCAATATACATGACAAGGACACATCCAGAGAGGATTCACGCAAGGTGTGGCCCCTCAGAAGCCCAGTTCCTCAGCTGTTCTTTTAGTTCTGAGTCTCTCATAGCTTTTCTTTTTTTTTTTAATTGGAGCATAGTTAGTTTACAACATTGTGTTAGTTTCAGGTATATAGCAAAGTGATTCAGTTACACATATATATCTATTCCTTTTCAGCTTCTTTTCCATTATGGATTATTACAAGATATGGAATACAGTTTCTGCTTTCTCTTTTTGTTTTATCTTCAGAACCCTCATTGGACTAGTGGGGAACGAAGCCAGGAGAGTGGGTGGTTCTCCCCACTCCTAATTTATGAAAACAAGGTGTGCCCCCCACCTTAAGCCCCCAAGCACATGCCCCGGGTCACAATGCTGGAATGGCAGTGGCAGAAATGAATTAAGGCTTTGGGTAGCCCGTGCATTATGAGTCACAGGTCAATATGCTGAGGATCAATGTTCTATTACACCCAGAGAAGAAAACGGCAATGCTCGCATCTGAAGTAGCCCATTAAGCTAGGAGCATACAGGTAAGGTGGGGTGGGGTGGGGTGGGGACCGGACTATCGGCATGTAATAGAGTGTTTCACAGCTTCCGAATGACTTTGGGCAGGGAATGCTCTCTCCTGTGGCCAGCTGTACCAGATGGACCCCCTTCACTTACTTACAGTACCTGCCAGGACCCAGCTGGCCAATGAGACATCATATTCTTTTACCCTTCCCACCCCTCTCCATGCGTGTGCTAACTCACTTGGGTCGCATCTGACTCTTTGTGGCCCCATGGGCTGTAGCTCACCAGGCTCCTCTGTCTGTAGGATCTTCCAGGCAGAAATACTGGAGCGGGTTGCTATTTCCCTCTTCAGGGGATCTTCCTAATCTAGGGATCGAACCTTCAAAATCCCAGCTCTCTAATTGACTCCACTGCCCAGCCGTGCCCTTGTGACCACGAGGAGTCAGAATGCACCGGACACACTGGGGGGAAGTCCAGTCCCTTCTTTCACACCCATCTCCCCAGCCTAAACAACGAACCACAAGGCCTGCGTGCACACTGCACCCACAACAGAAAAAGAACAAAATCAGGAGTCAAGCACCCTGTGGAGTCAGCTTGGGCAAGTCTCATATCCTGCCTAAAAGAGACACGTGGTCTCCAAACAGAACAGAAAACCTCTGGAATTTTGTTGGATGAGCAGTTAATCCTTACAACAGTCCTTCACTCACACCCAGTCAAAGGACTACCTCACCATGCCCCCACCTGCCTCACTTTCTGTCTGAAAGTTTTATACCACTTCAGTAGGTTCTCTGTATTTGAAAACTTTTGCTTCCAGAAAAAAAAAAAAAATCCTTTAAAATGTGAGCTTGCAGGACAGCAGAGAAGGCAATGGCAACCCACTCCAGTACTCTTGCCTGGAAAATCCCATGGACAGAGGAGCCTGGTAGGCTGCAGTCCATGGGGTCGCTAAGAGTCGGACACGACTGAGCAACTTCACTTTCACTTTTCACTTTCGTGCATTGGAGAAGGAAATGGCAATCCACTCCAGTGTTCTTGCCTGGAGAATCCCAGGGACGGCGGTGCCTGGTGGGCTACCATCTATGGGGTCGCACAGAGTCGGACACAACTGAAGCAATTTAGCAGCAGCAGCTTGAAGGCCAGAACTCCAGAGAGCTCCCTCCTCTTAATCACTCAGTGATTACATATTAACATGGGGATGAATGGAGAGGTCTCTCAAGACCCTTCCGCCGTTCCTCCCTCTCCTCTCTTCAGAGTCCAGAGAGGACCTCATCCCTACCTATACCTTCAATTATGTTCTAAAGATCCACGACTCCCAGGGAGTTCCCTGGCAGTCCAGTGGTTAAAACTTTGCCTTGCAACTCAGAGGTTGTGGGTTTGACCCCTGGTCAGGGAGGTAAGATCCCACATGCCTTACAGCCGAAAAATCAAAACATAAAACTGAAACAATATTGTAGAAAATTCAATAAAGACTTTTAAAATACCTCACATTTAATGGATATGAAAATTATGCTAGCCATAAATTAAAAAAAAAAAATCCACAACCCACATATTTTTCTTTGTCACTCAAGCAGCTCCCCGGAGCTCCAGACATTCAGACCTAACTTCTCTGGCGTGTTTACCTGGATGCTCCAGAGGCACCTCAAACTCCCCTCGTCATCTCCCACGTCTCACTTCCAGTTCTCCTCCCCCATTTCTTGTTTCACTGAGTGGCTCTGCCCTCCATCCAACTCAGCAAGCCAGAAACCTTGATGCTGTCTCTCCCTGCAGCCACCAGCCTCACCAAGCCGGGCTGGTTTCACCTCCTAAATACCTCTCCCTTTCCACCACCCTGTCTCTCAATCCAACGACTAAATCTCATGCCTGGAGGACCACTGCAGGTCCTAGCGCTTTTCCCATGCCCTCCAGTCCATCCTCCAGCACCACCAAGGGATCTTCGAAGACACAAAACTCATCATCCTATATCCTTGAATGGCTTTTCATTGCTTCTGAGATAATGACCAGAATCCTGAACGCGTATTGCCCAGACTTGTCTGCTGCTCTTGCCCATCACAGTTCGGTGCTGGCACACCCCAGCTCTCCACACTGCCCTTCATGCTCCCGTCCCTCAGGACATGTAAACCTGGCTTTCCTACCCCACCACCACTTCCACCCTCACCTCCTATTTTGCTCAACAAACTGCTCTGTTTCTCTTGGAGCTTACTGAAAGAAACCTTTGCTGACTTGAGTCAAGCTCAGGGCCTTTTTCTGTAATTACCCTCGGCACCTTACCCACCCTCTCCCTTCCTGGTACATTTATTGATCATGCTTGGAGACTGCCTCCCGCACCTGCCTGTAAGCTCTGAGAGGGCAGAGACCATGCCTGACTGCTCACCCTCTAATCCCCAGCACTGCCTTTAACACAGGTTTACTTAACATACAATTATGAAAATCTATCATGTGTCAGAAACCACGTGTTAGTTTTCCCGAATTATGTAAGTTAAGGGTTGAGGTAGGATATCACCTCACAGGATGTGAAAAACAGTAAATTTCTGAGTAGATTTGCAAAGTGGATGAAATGAGGCCAAGTGACTAGTCCAAGAGCAGGGGAGAGTACCCAAAAGAGATAAAAAGATAAGCATTGGTCAGGCAAAAAGGGCAGTGGGCAGACCCAAGAGGACAGTGAGTGAAGGATGGAAAACTGCAGGGCTGGGTTGGTGCTTGGCAAAGGTCAGGAAAGAAAAGAACAAGGTTAGTTGCCCACACCATGATATTTCTAAGGCCAGTGCGCCCCTCTTCTGCCAAAAGGTTTTACTGAATGTTCCAGGTGTCCAGCAGAGAAATGACCCAAGAGGATCGCAGAAATAGAACAAAATTTCATAGGGCGCTCCCCGCCTTTCCAAGCACCCCTCCCCACTCTCCTACTCCTGCCAAATTGCAAGAAGTCATCCACCAGCCGCAGATGCGGAATTATTCAATTATTCTAGCAGCTTTCAAAACACATGTGCAGCTAGAAAATAGCCCCCAAAGAAAAGAATCGTGTTATTTAGGCTACTAGGTCATTTCTTGAACCTCTCTTGAATCCTGGTTGGCCACGTAATTGTTCTTCAATTGAACAGTAGCTCATTGACACCCACCCCGCCTAGCAAAAACAGAGGCAAGCATATAATCATAAGACATCTGCTGCTAACTGTGCACTTCCAAGCAGGCAGGTTACTTTTGGATTTTGCACAGCGGTCGCCAGGCTCCCACAGTCACCCAAGATTGAAACCTGATGCAGCATCTAAAATAAATACCAACACCAACCATCCACTATCTCCCACCACACACACCAAGCTGCCTTGTTTCAATGGGGGAAAAAAAGGCGGGGTGATAGAAAAAGGACTTGTGCCTGCTAACCTCCATCACAAAGCAAAAACCACTGAAATGATCTGTCTGCACGTGGAAACCCTTCTCCAACGCCTCGCCCATAGTCCACCCACCACTGCACGTCAGCTCTCTGAGATAGTCTCTTTTGAGAAGAACACACCAAAGAGAATGCTTTAGGGAAAAAGTAAAATGAGTCACGAAACAAGCCTCTGAGACTCCATTTTAGGACCGAGTTTCTTCAGGAATCCTCTATTTCTAGCTCTGAAGAAGCAGAGCATGAAGATGAGTTGGGCCAAAAAAAAAAAAAAGCAAACATTTGCCAGAGGTGAGTTTTAACTCCAAATCAATTATAAAACTCACAGAGGAGAGAATGACATTTTTCATCTAATCAAAAGCAATCAAAGCCCCAAAGTCTCAAACACCACCCTCTCCACCTCAAATGTGGCTACCAGAGAGTGAATTGCAGTAATGGACAGAGGCGCATCTCAATGGAAGCAAAGTAAGGCAACCTTGCAAACAGTCACTTGCACACACTAGGAAAGTATGTCAGTCAAGTGACAGGGTGGGGGCAGGGATCAGTGCTAGGGAAAACATCTGCTTGTTCACACGGCTTGCTGAAAGGCCGGACCAAGCTCCAGCATCATCCACTCTTTCCCAAGTGTCCCAGGACATCAACACTCATGGGGAGCACACACTCACACCTCCTTCTTCCTTCATTTTTCCTTACCATTTCTCCACCTGTTTAGCTCCATCTCCAGATGCTGGATAACATTCTTCAAAGTCTTATTTTTCTCTTTCTCTTTTTCATATTTCTTCTTCCATTCTTCAGCTGTCAGTTCCAGGTTCACAGAGACAGTGTTCTTGATGGTCTTAGCCCTGGTGTGAAAAACATAAGGGAAAAATTCTGAGCGGAGTTACTAGCATTTGCTACATCATGAATATAATTAAACTTCAAATTCCTTTCACACCAGAAGATTAGGACTTAGGGAGCAGGAAGGATGCTAGAGATTTTACTACCACCCTCTTAGCTGCTTTAATGGCCCCACTATTTCTAAGGCTCCAAAACTTTTTCCTTTTCTTTTCTCCTTTTCCTCCTGCCTGTCTCTAGACCCAACGGGATTTTCATCTAAATAGTCTCGAGTCTTTCTCTATTCTCTCTGCCACCATTTCTATTCCCGCTGCTACCACCTAGGCCTATGTTCTTAGAACCCACCTGTTCTAAGCCTAGCTTTTTCAGACATTCAGCATCCTCCTTTAAGCATCTTGCATGCCACTTTCAGATTCATCTGCCCAAGAAGAGCTTCCTTTCGATTCAATTAACGTCTATGGAAACACTCGGGATTTACCAAGATAAACAAGACAAGGTCTCTGGCCTTAGAGTTTATACAGTTTCCCCTAACAATATACATACAGACAAATAAATTCTTTCTCTTACTCACATTTGGTACCTTAGCATCATCCCTGAGGTACTGAACACAGATCAACACATGCCTCCAGGGACAGATGGTCACTCGACCAACTCAGGGTGGCCAGGTGAAACCATGGCTCTGAGCCGAGCACATCCTCTCCCACCATCCAGTCAACAAGAAGGAGCAGAGTGCTCACTTTTCTCAGATCATCCCACTTTTTTCAAGAAAAGTCAGAAATTGAGATTTTTCTTTGTATATCCCAGTTCAATATAATTTTTCAAACTGATGTGTGGGATACACAAACAAGTCTAATGGCCACCATTTTGCCACTTGTGGTATAAAGAGTGACCCCCTAGGGCAGATGGCCTGGAGCGGGGTATGATGCCCCAGTGGAACTCTGGACAGTAAATCAAGGTAGGGCCAGCTCCAGTCAGTAATGAAAACAAAATACGTGATTCACCAGCTTATGCACAGAAATGAACACTTAAGGTTTGTCCAGTGGAAAGCAAATTGATGATGGCAGAACACTAGTTATTACATACTTTTTAAGAAGCAAAAACCTCTTTTAAAAACTTCATTTATGTGCTATCCTGTTTTATTTGCTACTGACTTTTTCATTTTTAACTCCCACCAGTTCTTGTCCTGTCATATTTGCCAGTGTTATCGGATGTGTGATTTGGGTTAATCACTGTTGTCATGAAATGACATTTTGGACACAATTTCTATTTCAGTAAAAGAAATTCAGCGATCCTCACCAGTGCAGCACATGTCACTCTAAAAATTAATTTCTAAAGCAGACAATTAAATAACCCAACTGTCAAAAGAAGAGTTAAAACAATTTCTATGCAAGACTCTACTTAAGAATTAGTCTAATTCTCCCTCACTCAATGTAGCTTATGGCTGCTGTCTCCAGAAGTGTTTTGACTCTGTTTTCAAACAGTAGAGATTTTATTGCGACTTTAAAGTCTGTGCCAATTGACACTCTCACCTCACCACTCCCCCAATATCCTTAGGCAGTGTCATGGATGTTTCTAAGATACAAGCACAAACACTGCAGCATCCGTTTTAACTGAGTTAAGTCAGAAAGTGAAAAATAACCTATGGCTGAAATGCTTATGGACATTTAAGGATATACTTTGAGGCTACTAATCTTATTTATCACACCACAGAGTCTCTTGATGATTTCCAATGACACCAGAAGAAGTATAGAGCCTTTATGCTGTAATCTGGCAGGTTTAGCCAGAAGCACAATTTTGTGAGCAGCCCAACAAGGTTATCACTGGTATAACTGATCCTCATTCTCAAAGTTCTCTTAAGTTGTTGAGAAAATTATTTTTCTCCCACTTCTGCAGTAATCAGAGTCTTGGCAGGAAGTAGTCTTCTCAAATTGGGAAGAGTTTAACAAAGGCACGGTAAGGGTGATGGGAAATAACAAGGGATAACTGGTGTAGCTCAGATGGTAAAGCATCTGCCTGCAATGCAGGAGACCCAGGTTCGATCTCTGGGTCGGGAAGATCCCCTGGAGAAGGAAATGGCAACCCACTCCAGTATTCTTGCCTGGAGAACTTCATGGACAGAGGAGCCTGGCGGGTTATAGTCCATGGGGTCGCAAAGTGTCGGACACGACTGAGCGACTAACACACACACACAATAGTGATGGGGGTATCCATTACCACTCTTAGGCTGAAGGGGGCCAGAGGAAGGGAACTATAAGAGGAAAGCTGTCTAGACTCGCAGATACAGAGACCAAACAAGCGGTTACCAGTGGGGAGAGGGAAGGGGGGAAGGGCAAGGCAGGGGTAGGGGATTAAGAGGGACAAACCACAAAATTTAATTATGCATACAATAAATAAGCTACAAGGATATATTGTGTAGCACAGGGAATATAAAATATTTTATAATAACTACAAATAGACTATAACCTTTTAAAATTATGAATCACTGTACTGTACACCTCTGACATATACTGACAATATCATACATCAGCTATGCTTCAACTAAAAAAAAATAAAGTAAATTTAAAGAACTGTTAAACTCTTAAAAGAAAAATGCTGCCCTGTCGAAGCTGTTAACAGCCTTCACCCTAGGAACACAGCCAACCTGAAGTGACCCTTCATGGAAGGAGCCATGAAATTAACACCCTGACATCACTCTCTTCTCTCCTTTTGAGTACCTACATATGTTCCTCTACTATTGGTGGAACCTTTTGAACTGTGGTGCTGGAGAAGACTCTTGAGAGTCCCTTGGACTGCAAGGAGACCCAACCAGTCCATTCTAAAGGAGATCAATCCTGGGTGTTCATTGGAAGGACTGATGCTAAAGCTGAAACTGCAATACTTTGGCCACCTCATGCGACGAGTTGACTCACTGGAAAAGAGTCTGATGCTGGGAAGGATTGGGGGCGGGAGAAGGAGGGGACGACAGAGAATGAGATGGCTGGATGGCATCACCGACTCTGTGGACATGAGTTTGAGTGAACTCCAGGAGTTGGTCATGGACAGGGAGGCCTGGCGTGCTGTGATACATGGGGTCGCAAAGAGTCGGACATGACTGAGCAACTGAACTGAACTGGAAGCCAGAGGCAAAGGAGACCATTGTAGTTGTCCAAGCTGGTCACTGTCCCAGGGTGCAGAGCAGAGCAGAGATGGTACAGAAATAATCCAGAGGAGCAGATGGAAGATACATAACCCAACTCCCATTTGGAACTGAGAATAATAGTGGGAAACCATGTCTTCTGCTTCTGCCCTAAACAGACTCCATTCAGTCACTAATGAGGCAGACCACCATGCCCCTCCATCTACTAAATGGAGAACATGAAGAAACCAGACAGCACTGATTAGAAAGATATTAATTATCCCACATGTGTTCTACAGATGTAAAATAATCTGAAATAAAATCTCAGGAGATTTGCATGTATGCATTGAAATTGACAACCTGATTCTAAGGTTTATAATAGAAATAAAGAAGGCCAACAATAGCACAGACAATTTTGAAGGACAAAGAGGGTGGAATATCAATGCATTATAAAGCCACAGGAATTAGTGATTAAATAGTCCAGAAACTTCAGAATAGAAACAGAATGGATTATCCACAGACACTCAGCCATGTCGCCATCTGATATACAACAAAGATGTGCATACAGCACAGGGAAAGGACAGTCCTTTCAATGTATGGTGCTTTACTGACTCCCCCAATAACATAAAAAATTCTATGCAGATGAATCACATGCATAAATGTGAAAGGTAAAGCAACAAAGCTGCTGGAAGAAAACAGGAGACTATCTTTAAGACCATAGGGTAGATGAAGATTTATTTCTTAAATAGAATAGAAAGAAAAGATAAATTTGACTTCATTAAACTTAAAAACCCTCTCTTCATTAAAAGTCACCATTAAAGGAGTTAAAACATAAACTACCAAGTGGAAAAAGATACAGACAATCCATGTATCTGACAAAGGACTTATCTAGAATAACCCCTATAAATCAGTCAGAAAAAAAAGCACACAACTGGTGAAAACACCAGGTAAAGATCTGAACAGGAACTTCACACAAGAAGTGCAATAAATTGTACCCAGAAGAGTGTGCCAAATGTCATTAGCCTTCAGGGAATAAAATAACAAAAAGATATATTTACACACCTAATAGAACAGTTAAAATTTTTTAAACTGATAATGCTAAGTGTTGGTGAGGATATGCAATGACTATAACACTCACCTGCTACTAGACAGAGTGTAAACTATTCCAATCATTTTGGAAAACTCTTTGGTACTATCTATTAAAACTAAATACTCATAGGTATATAACCAGCAGAAATGAAGACGTATGTTCACCTAATGACATGGCAACCAATGTCATAGCAACCTCATTTATAATAGCCCCAAGATGAACACAATCCAAATATCCATCAACAGTAGAATGCCTATATACATACTATATTGATACAACAAAATACTAGAGACCTACAAAAAATAAACTGCTCATAATCTAACAACGTAATGAACTTCAAAGATAACAATGTTGCATAAAAGAAGCCAGATACAAAACAACACTGTATGTCTTTATTTGTAAACAGTTCAAAGACAGCAAATAGTTATCTATGCTGACAGAAGTCAGGATGCCATCTTACCTTGAGAATTGGGGACTGACTGGTAGGGTGTAAAACAGAGGTTTCTAAGATGCTGGGGTGATAGACCCATGTGTATATAACGTGTTAAATTTTTACTGAGTTGCATATTTACATTTACTTTACTATATGCATGTTATACTCAACATAAGTAAGTCAAGAAAAATAAACTGATGTGTAAAGAAATCAAGTCAGATAAGAATTTCCAGATTGTGAAATAAATAAGAGCTACTAAGAGACAGTAAACTTCTATGCCTCAATAATTGCCTATACTCATCTTTCCGAACAAGATCATTTCTAAATGATACAGAAATCTATGTACTATTGGAGTTTCTTCAAATTACCTTGGCCTCCCCTGGAACAGCCAGGAAGATGTTTACTTTTGGTACCTTCTTACCTCTTGTTTTTCAGCATTTTCCTTCCCTCTCACAGTTGGACAAGCAGCTCTAGATAAACCCAGACCTCCAATGTATAGAATAAATCTGTAATGTATGATTCCACACTGTGAATGGTGTATGTGAGAGAGAGACAGACTGAGATCCTCCCACTGTGGGTTGGGAGAGGGTAGTCTAGCATTCCTTTCTATCAGGGTTCTCCAGAGAAACAGAACAGATCTATAGAAGGATGGATGAATAGATACTCTATCTGACAGATACACAAGATATACTTTCTATCCAACTGTCTAGCTATCTATTTAAAGAAACTGGCTCACTGGAAACTCATGCAGAAACTGTTGCTGCATTCTTGAGGAAGAATTTCCTCTTCTCCAAAAAACCTCATTTTTTGCTCTTACAGCCTCCATCTGACTGGATGGGGCACACCTCTATTATGGAGGATAATGTGTTTACTTAAAGTCAACTGCTGCTAGATGGTAACCACATCTACAGAACACTTTCATAACAACACCCAGGTTAGTGTTAGATTAAATAACGGCTGCTACAGCCTAATCAAGCTCACACATAAAACCATCACAACTTCTACTCTACTCTAGGTCCCAGTTCCCATGTAAGACACCAAATGTTCTTCTGGAAACGTGACTGCCACAAAGCACCTTCCCATTCCCCGGTGAGGCCACTTCCCTGCTCATGAGTGGGGGATGTAGGGAAGCAGAAACCAAGAGCTTTAAATTTGGTCTTTTGAAAAACTCTAGTCTCCCAAGAAATATTAAGAAATGACCGACCTGGATGAGGTTTTGGCATCCAGGTAAATTAACTGTCATCCACAACATCTCATCCTCCAAAGAGCAAAAATTAACCTATGGGTGCTTTGGCAACAGGCTCTCCAACAGGAACCGTTTTGAGTCTTAATCCACTGTATGTCAAAACTGTAGCCATGCATCTTCCTTGACCAAAGCTCTCACTCTGGTCCTGCAGGGAACTTGTCAAGCTCTGCACACATGCGTGTGGCACATACACCACTCAGGCTCTGCCTAATCCAGCTACCATCAAACTGAGCATGAAATGGCACAGTTGTGTTTTTTTTTCCCTGAAAAGTGCATATCGGAAAAAGAAGAAAGAATATTACTTTTCCTGAACTATCCATTCTTCTTTCACATTTAACATACAAAACAAAGCCTCAACATTGTTTGTTAATCGGCTGAACCCCAATATGAAATAGTTTCAAAAAATCTGTATTTATATTAATATGATAATAGTTCAGTGTTCAAAATTGTAACTGTATAAACATTTTTCTCTTTATTACAGTGTAAACCAGTAAAACAAAATACAAAAGGTTTGCAAAATAAACTTATTGGAGAATCTTTAAAACTTTCAAAAAAAAAACAAAACAAAGCCTCTGAATTATTCATGCTGGATCAATCAAAACACTTGGTGTCAATGATGTGCTGATTCAGGCTGTTTCTAAACTGGTCTGCCCCCAGGGGCTTCCCCTTTTCCTCATTATTGCCCCAAATCAAGGTACACTAAACAGGCTTCTGAGATAATTGGGGATTTGAGTTTATACTTCTAAAACTTAAAAATATCCTTTCCAAATGGTGCTGTAAAGTACTTTGGAAGAGTAATTAAAGACTAGAAAATGAAATGCCAGAAGCCAGATGAAAAAGGAGAATCAATGAAACTGCTCTAATTTGAGTCCCCAGCCCTTAAGGCTGCAAGTGTTGAGCTTCCTGACAGAGGACAGCTCTTTGACTCTCCATCGCCTGGAAATTCAAGTATTGCCTCCTCAACCAGATTGAAAGCTCTATGACAACTCAGGAAATGGCTCTACCACTTTCCTAGCACAATGCTGGGCATTCAGGGGACACAAAGCGACAGGCCTGACCCAAGAGAAGAGCCACCATCACGGAAATCAAGACACAGACACAGTGAAATCTTTTCCTTTAAATTCTAGGACTTCATCTAGAATCCTGCAGAGTGCTGACTTGGAAGGCTGCCCTCAGGCATCTGTACACTCTGTCATGTTTCCACTGCTTCAAAGGACCTACTACTGTTTTATTCAGAACATCAATACAGTATGGCTTAACAACAAACATGGACTTTCTTCATGTTCTTGAAAGAACCATGTGGTGATAACTAGGGAACTTCGTGCTGCCCGTAGGTGTGGCCACCCCTGCAGCAAGAGTATAATGAACACTCATTAGACTGAATTTGGGAGGTGCCCGGCAGTCTTTTTTGAGTTCAAAGTGCTTAATCTCATTAGCTATCAGTACCATGTCTAATCTAAGGTTCAGACTCATGTCTGCTGTGTAACTGGGTTCAATGTGTGTATTTAACAATAAAGCAAGTATTGGCCCCGTAGAGAAGTCACATGTCCTTGAAGAATCCACTAACTAACTTGAAGATGGAGGAAAGGGAACAAAACATAACACATTTCTAATTATAAGCAGGAAAACAGATCTAAACCTCAACCGATTTTTGGACATAATGGTGTCATAGTACAGCAACTGCCCTAATGCTCTGGGATTCCGACACAAGAAGCCTTCGCTTCACCGGCTCATTCACCTGATGACATCTGTCTCCTGACCACCTACTGTGTCCCAGCTGTCCGAAGTGCTTGCTGGTGCCACTCACTGATGCTGGTAATAAACTAATTCTTATCCTCATGGAGCCCAGTATTCAGATAACTCTGACAAAAGATTACAAACTAACCTATTGCATTTGAAAATATAACTGACCTACTCTTTATTTCCTGGTATCCCAAATTATCAGCATTTAATTATCAGATTTCTTTCATCAATCATTGCAGAAATCCAATTCTGCTGCCTCATCCAGTCCTGATCCTTATATTACAGCTGTCTCCTGTACCTCATGTCACGTTTGGTCCAGCCCCGTGCATGACTGTGACTCTCCCAAGCCTGTTCAAAGACGGAGGAAAGAAGGAACTTGCAATTACTGGACACCATATTCCGTGCCAGCCCTTGGGCTGAGTAAAAACTGAAGCAACTCATCTAACCCTCCCAATAATTTTCAGAAGTAGGTGTTATTATATTATTTTATATATATATATATATATATATATTTTTTTTTTTTTTTCCCTACAGGCAAAGAGACTGAGGCTCCAAGAGAAGGAAAAGGGAGGAAAAAATGAGTCAGGAGCAGAGCTGAGCTTTAAAGCTGGAGTAACCGGCCCCAGAGGCCTATGCTCATCTAGATTCCTGATCAAGCAGCCCGCATGGAAGAGGCTGCGGGTCAGGTGATACAGCCTCAGTCCAGTAACATCCCACAGTTTACCAGCTTTGTGGCCTCAGGGGCAGGACCTAATGGCTTGGAGCCTAGGTCTCAATCCCATCCTCTGTACAAAAGGGAGAGACACCTACCTGACACAATTTCTATGAGGATTCTGACATGTCTGGCACATGCTAGTTCCTTAAAAAAAGTGCTAATGATAATGATGATGCTATGATGGCCTCACTGAGATAAGAAGAAAGTAAACCATCATTCCCACTGATACCTAAAACTCTTCCTCTAGACAGCTGTGACATGCCCACCAGCAACAGCCGTGAGACAGAGCCTGTGCCCCAGGATGACTCTGGGTTGCAAAGATGTAAAGTATCTTTGCTTTATGGGTGGGAATTTTTTTTTTAAGAGATGTTCCCTTTATAAATGCATCCAGGGCTGGTTTCCTCCAAAATGTCTTCAGAGGAAACTGTCAAAGCTTAAGTTTAAGAAACCAGGAGACGGACTTCCCTGGCGGTCCAGTGGTTAAGACTCCACGTTTCCAGTGCAGGTGGCACAGGTTCAACCTTGGTTGGGGAACAAACATTCCACATGCTGCATGACATGGTCAAAAATTTTTTTAAAGAAACCAAGAGAGATGGGGAAGACAGGATGATCACCACAGTATTCTATGCTTCTCACAAGCAGATACTGGTTTATAGGTATCCCGTGACCCTTAAGAAAAGAAGGTGTTATCCTTCTGCAACCCACTGACCTAAGCACTTGGCTAATTAAGGAAGTGATTTCAGAGAAAATAAAGGACCCAAGTCCAATCTAAAAGATATATTAGTTCTACAACAGTTCAGTGTGATTATTATTTATTTACACATCCCACAGGTGCCATAACTGGTTAATTCCATGTTCTGTGAGGGTTCAGGAAATGACTGGGGTTTTATGTGGTTTCAACAAGCCATAACAATCTCCCATCCAGAATGCCCACCACCATCTGTCTTTTCTCTAGGCATCTTAAACTAGTTCTCAGGCATAATCACACACTCCTGGGAGAAGGGAGTGCTCCGGGCATAAGGCAGAGCCTGAAGAGAACCGGTAACTTGTCCAAAAATAACACAGTTGCATGAAGGGGATGATGTCAGTAAGTCTGCATCTCCCAACCTCAGCTCTGGGCTCAGCCCACTGAGCACGGAAGATGCTCAGAATCGCCCCCATCCACAGTACACAAGCACTCTAGGGACTAGAACTTCAGGCAGCCATGCAGGGAGGATGGGGCTCAAAACCACTGACTGACAGACCATGACTGAAGGTCAAGAAAGAAGGGATGGGGCTTCCCTGGTGGTCCAGTGGTTAAGAATCCTCCTTCCACTGCAGGGGACGTAGATTCGATCCCTGGTGGGGAACTAAGATCTCACATGCCACAGGACAACTAAGCCTGCTCACACAACCAGAGAAGCCTGCACACCGCAATGAAGACCCAGCAGAGCCAAAAAAAAGGGAAGGGATGAACTAACGCATACTGGGAATGCTGTTGGAGGATGACCGGCTGTCCCTGCTGCCTACCTAGTAACACTCCCCAGACATCTAGGAAATGTCCTTCAGACATTTCTGAAGAAGAGAAGATGAGGCCATCCTCCCCTTCCCTCAGCATACAGCTGTATTTCCTACCCCCAGGGTGAGCATCAGGACTTCTTCTCCCGGCTCTTTAATATTTAGTCTATCAGCAAATTTGCGATGGATTCCAAATACTGAAGTAGCTACTGGCAGTAATAGTAGTACTACCACTTGTAACTCGTAGTTACCAGTCTTGAATTGAATATGCTCGAACCTGAGAGTTAAGGTTTAATTCCGTGAACCTGAGAGTCAGACTTAATTCCATGAAAACAAAACTAAAATTCCACTGATTTACCAATAATCGCATCTATAATAAGCTTGGACTTTTTTTTTAACATCATACCTTTGACAGACATATTCATACTTATTATTTTAAAATATAATTTTTCTTTCAGCCTCAATACATGATGCCTCAAGTTTTACAGGTCACCTGCTAGATGCAAATTACTAACAGGCTGCTTGCCCCCTCCCTCTGTTTCCTTTCTGACCCAAGCACCTCACCACTCACCCCTAACACCTAAGACCCAGCTCAGAGCACAGGTTACAAAGGTCATGCCCACCTCTGTCCAAACATGAGCGTTGACTTGGTCTCAGCTTCATTGAAGACTGAGGGAGAACAGCAAATGACGATGGTGGTTCTACAGTTCCCACCCAGGGAGTCCTGAAGAATCCGAGTCATCTTGCTGTCCCGGTATGGCACATGTGATTTCTATTTAGGAAAAGAAAAAATACTGTCTGCTACAGCCAATTCAAAGAGAAAATACAGAGGCCAGCAAGTTAGTGATGGGAACTGGACTTAGAAACACGTGAAATAAAAATCTGTGGCCTGGTCTTTTCATCTTGCCAAAGTTTAGCATGCCCATTGTGGGACCTGGGTCATATGAAATTAGCATCACCATTCACACACTTTAATGAGCTAGATTTCCCTTCAAGCAGGGTGTCCATAGCCAGGATTCCCCCTGTCCCTTTCCAAACAAAAACAAATGAATCACTGGGGTGGGTGGCAGAGAGATTACATGGATCCAAGAGGCAACTTCTCAAGATATCATTTAATAGATGGGGACACAATCACTTACCGTCCCTTCTGCCAAAGCAGAGATCACGTTTCCAAGAGCAGACAAAGACTTATTGATATTTTTAGCTTCATCGAGAACAGCTCCCTCGGCACCAGTTTTGCTGACCTACCAGAGAGAAGAGAAAGCAGTGAGCTGCACAGGACAGCAAAGGTGCAGAGGAGAAAACTCCAACTCACGAGAGGGACGCGTGCAGGAAGGACCTGAGGTGAACCCTCCTGGAGTGCTGGGGAAAATACAAGTGAGTGAGAATCACAGTCCCGAGGCAGGGGATTGGTTCTCTCCCATTGTCATTTTCCTCTCAATTAGGTTTTAGAGGAATGGCTCGGATGCCTCGCATGTAGAACTGCAGATACTTCCCAGGGGACGTCCGTCTGGGGATGCCAGGCTCCAAAAGCACAGTCACTACAGAAAGGCTGGGGTCTTGCAAGACTGAACTATCCCCACGCTGAGAATATGCAAAGAGAAAACGATGTCCTGGCCACAATGAATGGACGTTACAAGGTCCAACTTCAAGCAAAGGTCAAGACGTGATGGGGATAGTTATCCAGACTCTGTTCCTTCCCTACTTATTCCCATAGTAAGAAAAAAAGGAGTAACCATCCAAAGGGAAAAATACTTGACAAGGCATGAAAAGTCAAAAAAAAATGCATATTACATAGTGAATCTATTTTTTTTCTCCATAGTTAGAGGAACCATGCACCATTCCTCCTCAGCTCTGTTATTACTGGTAATTTCGTATGTATAGCATTTGCTTTGGGTACAAAGCAGTTGACTTATGCTAGGAAAGAAAAAAAAAGGAACTCAACATGATTCATAGCTCTGCTGACTGGACCAAAGACACAGGGGGAGCAGCTGCTCTCCGAAGAAAGAACAGTGGGGAAAAGATTTTAAACTGTGCGAAGATGGATTTCAATTACATATAAAGGAGAAACTCCCAATGATAGAGATGAATGCATGTCCGGGGGGCAGGGGAGTGTTTTTTCAAAGAAAAATTCAAGTATTTCTCCAGAAATTGTGTGTGGGTCCCCTGCTTACAGATGGAGAAATCACAGAGATGCCGGCTCACAAATAGTAACAGTCTATTTATGGTGTTTAAGGTGCTTTCACATTTGAGCATCTTGGCTCCATGAAATATGCAAGACAAGTACAATCACCTTCCTTTTACAGACAAGAAAAATTTGAGCTCCAGGCATGTCAAATTGCTCACCCAAGGGAAGAACACATTTCGGGGAGATGGGACTAAGCCCCAGAGCTCTGTTCTACTAGATCACTCTGACACATTCATGTGGATACATCTAGGGCAAGGAACACAGATATGAGCAGAGGAAACAACTTGTAGGTCCACAACTTTAAAACACCTCATAAATATCATAAGCAATAACCGCCAATGCTGTACAGGCCTCCACTCTCAGCTGCCTGCATGAAGCACTTTCCCACTGCATTTAGGCCCTGAGTACTTATCTCTGTTCTCCAAAGGGAAATAGGGCAAGCTCGGGATGAGGCAAAGGATCCCTAAGAGCTTTGTCTGGACCCACACGACAGCTGGGGCAGCAGAGTAGATGCCAGCTGCTAATGGCCGGTCTAGAGGTGAGCAATGCTACTCTTTACTCCTGTGCTGGTGGGCCTCTATTTAATTACAGTTTCAAGCTGGACCAGAACACTTTTCAAGTCCCAGATAGGACTATCCAGACAATCATCTGCTCCAGGCTGTACAAATGCAGACAGGAGAACAACCCAAGTAGCCATTACTTACACAGATGACAGTGGTCATAACTTGGTGTTCGGCAACTCAGTGGTGGGAGCAGTAAGCGGGGATCAATGACACAGTTCGGGAGACTGACCGAGCTTCAGGGCTTGCCCTGATGGGGACACAGTCTGCATGACATCAGCGATGAGGTAGGCCACAGGGTATTGTGTGCCGAGACTTGCTCTATGATGTCACCCAAGGTGGGCAGTGCCCCCAGCTCAGGTGTGGCCACAGGAGCTTCCAGTGGTGCTGGGGAGGTGAGGTGGGAGGGCAGGGGGCAGGTGCTGGGAAGCCTATTGGATCTGGAGTGTGGCCGAGTGTCCCTGGAAGAGAACTGACAGGGTCCAGATGCCAAAAGAAAATCCTGACAAAATCACAGAACGGTCAGGGCTTGTGACTAAACACGGGCTTCAGGCCCTGTACCCTGAAGGGAGTGAGGCTGCCCATGCAGAACTGGGGCAGTTCACACCTGCTGGAGAGAGAAGCCAGGAAGGCAGGGAAAGCCCCACGTTCCAGATCTTTTATCAGCAAACAGACCTGCAGAGGCAAGCCTGCCACATTCCAATGGCAAAGTCCCTTCCTGGCCTATTTGAACCTGTTACAACACAGGTTTTTTTTTTCCTGCCCTCAGAAGTTCACGTCCTTCCCACCTTTGAACAGCTGCCTTCACCAGGCTAAGTTCACACCAAACACTAGACTTGTGTCATCATCAGATTCTATTAGGCATAAATCAGGGTTTGCATTCAAAGTTCCTCCTGTGACGTGAAAAGGGAACTTCAGGACCAGAAAAGAAAGAGCAGGGAAATGAAGGTTAAATTTAATAACATCGTGGTACAACATCAGAAACTTTAAAAGCTCTTTAAAACCAGGGACTAGAAAGACATAAAAATTATACCACTGCACACTGAAGCAAATTGCAGGGGGAAACTGTGGATAATACAAATAAAGAACCAATTACCTTTTCACTCCCAGCCAAATCAACTAGATAAAGCTTCCCACTGAGTTTTTTTTCAGTCTCTACATTTTCTTGCTTAATATTAATCAGGAAGATACTGTGACTTCTAGAGCTGTGTTCATTCATGTCTGAAAAGGAAAAGAGTTTACTGCTCTACAGAGAACACATAAATTTAGTAGTAAGCCTCTCAATCAAAAACACAACAAATCATGTCTAATAGCTTCATTTTTTTTTAAGTCCATTCAATTTTCAAAAATTATCTGAGACCACTTCTTCCAAAAAACAATGCTCATTCTAGAAATGAAAGATTTAAAATACCTTCATGTGGCAGAGAAATTAATCTAAAAATTGATGTCAGTGGCTTAAGACAACAGATTCTCAAGCTCTGCCTGAAATCCCCGTCCTCCAACATTCCAGTCTAGTCTGATTCTCCCTTGAAGAGCTCGAGGCTTCCTCCTCTGCCTTACTTTAAGTCCCTCAGCCTTGATCACCATGATTGGTACCTAATGTATTCCATCTTCTTCATGTGTGCAGGCCTTGACTTACCAGTGATATCACAACCTTTCTTAAGGAAGAATTATGACTTTATTAAAGAAGGATTAAGACATACATTTCTTTTATAACCCATGCTAGGAACATAGTCTCAGAGATGAAATATGCTTCATTGGAATCAAGTAACACAAATCAAAATCTTCTTGGATCTTGGTCTTTGTTCATGAGGCAGACAAGGACCCCAGTGACTGTCTTATTCAACCCACATTGGTAATCAGTTCTCAAAACCATCTAACCTGATTATGTGGGGGGAAAAAAACCCTAAAAGTTTCCAGAAAAATGTTAGAACTAATGAATTTGACAGGATACAAAACCAATACATAAAAATCAGTTGCATTATATATTATGATAATGAACACTCCAAAAAGGAAATTAACAATTCCATTTAAAATAGGAAAAAAGAATAAGATACTGATGCTGGGAAAGGTTGGGGGCGGGAGGAGAAGGGGACGACGGAGAATGAGATGGCTGGATGGCATCACCGACTCTGTGGACATGAGTTTGAGTGTACTCCGGGAGTTGGTGATGGACAAGGGGGCCTGGCGTGCTGTGATTCATGGGGTCGCGGAGAGTCGGACACGACTGAGCGACTGAACTGAACTGAAGTGAACTTAGAAATAAATTTAACTAAGAAAATGAAAGGCAAATAATGAAAACTATGAAATGTTGCCAAAAGAAATTAAAGAGTACACAAGTAAATGGAAAGCTAACCTTGTTCTTGGATTAAAAGACTTAATATTGTTAAGATGTCCATACTACCAACAGATTTAATACAATCTCTATCAAAATCCCAATGATATTGTTTATATAGAAAAGTCCATTCTAAAATTCATATGGATTGTCAAGGGACCCTGGATAGCCAAAACAGTCATTAAAAAAAAACGAAGTTGAAGGTCTCACACTTAATGATTTCAAAACTTACTACAAAGCTATGGTAATCAAAACAGTGTGGTATTGTCATAAAGGCAGACATATAGACCAACAAGACAGAATAGAAAGCCTAGAAATAAAACCTCACTTAATATGGTCAACTAATTTTTGACAAGTATGTCAAGACCACTCAATGGGGAAAGGACAGTCTCTTCACCAAATTCAAAACTGGATAACCACACGCAAGAATGAAGTTGGACTCTTTCCATAGGTCATATATAAAAGTTAACTCAAAAAGGATAAAAAATCTGAATGCAAAAGTTAAAACTATAAAACCTTAGAAGAAAGCATAGAGGAAAAGGTTCATGACACTGGATTTGGCAATGATCTGGATATGACACCAAAACACAAACCACAACAGCACCAAAAATAATGTAACTTCATCAAATGTAAAACACTGTGTATGAAAAGACACTGTCAAAAGAGTGAAAAGGCAGCCCACAGAATGACAGAAAATATCTGAAATCATATATCTGGCAAGGGCTTGAGATCCAGAATATATATAGAATTCCTACAAATAAACAACAACAAAAGCCCAACAACCTAATTTTTAAAAACAGGGCAAAGGACTTGAATAGCATTGCTCCAAAGAAGGTGCATAATGGCCAAGAAGCATATGAAAAGATGCTCAACATCACTAATCATTCAGGAAATGCAAATCAAAAATCTCAATAGATACCATTTTACATCATCACACAATAGATGACTATTAAAAAGAAAACAAAAATAGAGAATAAGAAGTGTCAGCAAGGATGTGAAAAACTGAAATTCTTGCACACTGTTAGCGGGAATGCAAAATGGTACACTTGCAATGGAAAACAATATAGCTGTTCCTTAAAAAATTAAAAGAATTATCATGTGATCCAGCAATTCTACTTCTGGGAGTATATACCCCCAAAAAACTAAAAGCAGGAACTTGAACAGATGTTTAAACACCCATGTTCACAGCAACACTATTCACAACAGCCAAAAGGTAGAAGCAATACAATGTCTATCTATGGATGAATGGATAAACAAAATGTGGTGTATGCATACAATGGAACATTACTCTGCCTGATAAAAAGGAAGGGAACTCTGATACATGCTACAACGTAAATGAATCTTGAGGACACTGTGCTAAGTGAAACAAGCATGTCACAAAAGGACTTGTATCATTCCATTAATATGAAGTACCTAGAGTTGTCAAATTCATTGAGACAGGAAGTAGGACATGGTTAATAGGGGTTGGGAGGAGGGAGTATAGTACCGGCCATTATTATTCAATGGGTATGGAGTTTCACTTCGGGATAATTAAAACTTCTGGAAAATGGTGATGGTTGCAAATATTGTGAATATACTTAATGCCATTAAACTGGACACTTCAGTTCAATTCAGTTCAGTCGCTCAGTCATGTCCGACTCTCTGCGACCCCATGAATCACAGCACGCCAGGCCTCCCTGTCCATCACCAACTCCCGGAGTTCACTCAAACTCATGCCCACAGAGTCGGTGATGCCATCCAGCCATCTCATTCTCGGTCTTCCCCTTTTCCTCCCGCCCCCAACCTTTCCCAGCATCAGAGTCTTTTCCAGTGAGTCAACTCGTCGCATGAGGTGGCATGGTAAATTGTATGTTATGCATAATATAACAAAATTTAAAAAGAAAACATCTTATCAGAATGAGAAAAAAAAGTATAATGTTCTGTACCAACAGTTCTGAAGCAGAGGGCCAAGATAGACTATCAGGTATATCACAAATAATTCATAACTAGAGAAACAGAGTGGAAACTTCTTTACAAGAGATGTTGTTAGTGTAAGTGTATCATTCTTTCTGTAAGTGCCTAAGCAGAAGAGAAAGAAATAGAGTTTAACCCATACTATATACAAGTCTAGGCTCAGGTATGGAACTTGCCACATAGATGAATATCATCTGATACATGCGCTGCAGTAGAGAAACAGTTGAGAATTACAGTTCTGGATCAAAAAATCATAGAACCAGTCAACAACCAAGCAGTGCTTGAATCTCTTTTATACCATGCAGAGGACTCACTACCTCTCCAGGTAGCAGGCTTTACATGAAACAGCTAAGGACAAGGGTTTTTCTTGTAGTAGGTCAAAGTCTGCCTCTCTGTAGTATTCTGTCCTGGATGGTCTCATTCAGATCAAACAATGCAAGCTGACCCTCTGAAGGTCAGCACCTTGAAGACATCAAGACTGTACATGCCCTGCCCAGATAAGTTTCTCTCTTCAAAGCTAGAAATTCTTTGTTCTTTCAGACCTTCACAAGAAGTCACTCTCATTTGTCCCTGCCCCTCTGAATAAGACAGACATCTTCTCATGGAACCTCTGCAGCTCTAACACCACATGACCTGTTTCCCCGAGGAAGGCACCACAAGGTCAACCAGCTGACCTGACTGTGTCTGTTATGGACAAGGCAGCAAAGAGTTAGAATAAAGCACCTGGCCCCACTTTCCGAGTTCCTCTGTGTCTTTCTTTTCCTTGTTTACAGGGGATATAAATCATCGTTTCTTTTGATGTGTATGACTAGCATATAGAATCTGTCAGTTTGGATTTTTTAAACAATAATAGAGTTAAAATACATGAGCTTAGAAGCTTACTTTCTTCCGCCTTTAATTGGCTGGCTGGTTGCTTAGCCCAGTGTTCAGGCTCAGGCTGTTACCCAGGCCCAAGGTCACCCAACATTTCCAACAGGCCCTGAACAGCAGAAGGCGCTGTTTCTGTACCAGGACCTGCCCAGGCCCGCTGGTACTGCACACACCCCTGTGTCTGAGTGCCAGTCACTGCTTTATAACTGCCTTCTTGGGCATTATTCCGTTTGGACCTCATTACCCGCAGCCGACCTTGCTAGTAGGCAGATGTCTGTGTCCTAGGTTAGAGGGGAGCAAACACCACACCAGGCTTACTTGTTACAGCCACATGGCGGTTTGCTTTGCCTTCGTCTATCACATCCATGACTTCCTCTGGGCTTGACACAAATCGCTCGGTGCACCCCTGCAAGACAGCCAGAGCAAGTTGGTCACTGAAAAACTGAAAAGCAACACGACTTTAAAACAGCTAAACATTTTCCCACTTCTGGAACTGGAGATGCAGAGAAAGGGTACAGTGTCGACCCAAAAACTCTTCCTTCTCGCCAAGGGCTTGAATTCTACATCCAAAAGAAGTCTGAGAAACACTGGGAAACCCAGAAGTAAACCATAAAAGAAATGCCAGATTTTAAGTACATAGTCACACTTAATAGCAGGGGAGACAGAAAATAAAGAAGAAAACCAATGATGGAGAAAGAAACGGATGAAATCTTGCTTCGCCTTTCAATCTAGCCACCAACTGTAATTAGATACTGAAGCTATAGACTTAATGCTACAATAGGCTTCTTCTAAGTGCCAAGTATGAACAACTGTACTCGATCCCAAAGCCTCTTTAAATGTGAATAATGTCTGTTCAGTTCTCTAGTTCTTACCTCCTGTGATCTGACATCTGGGATACACTTACACAGATACAACTGAAGAAATTAAATGCCAATTTTTTAACCAGATGAATATTAAATATAAGAAACTATTAAATATGGATATGTACTTTTTAGGTAGTGTTCTGGGCATCTTAGGTAATAATTATGACAGTGATTGGAAGGAAATCAATTGCATCATCAGTCAAGATTTCCTCATACCTTTACGTACGGGACTCTATTTTTATCTTCATGAACAGCCAAGTTTGTCTTGGATACTACAGAGACGATAATGATGACATGCAAAGAAGAAAAGAAAAGTTAAAGGCCCTGTATTGGAGGAAAAATAGAAATTGTTACAGAAGATAGGCAGATCTAATCTGCAATAACTCAAGTTAAAGCTTTGGCTGAGAATAAGCAGACAGCCTGAAGGCAACAGAACGTCTCTATAAATTCCTGAAGCAGAAGGGCTATAAAACATTTCAACCTCCCTGGACTTTAGTTACAGAACAAAGGACAAGAATTCGGGTTACTCACCATCAAGCAAGTCCCTGATTTTGTCCAGGTAGATCTCAAAATAGGAAACCTGATTAAAAACAAATTGATTTTGAAACAGAAATGCCACCTTGTATTTCAATAACATCATTATTAGAACTTTCAAAAGCTTTTTTTGTCATGCTATGAAGAGTGAGAAGAAGGCTACAAAATGAAGATTCAGAGTCTAGAGGGGCGAGCTCTGGCCAACGCTCCGCCTCTCACCGGCCTCCTGCTTCCTACTTGTCAGCTTGCTCTAAGAGTCCCTGCTCAGCGGCCAGGCCCCCTCCCACCCACACATCAGAGGTCCCCATGCTCCCAACCAGGTGTTATTCACATCCTGTGCTAGTCTTATGGAAGACTCTACCTTTCACCTTAGATGAGCACCAAGCAAACTTCTAGGTGCGACAACAGCTAGAGCAGAACATGTCCTTTGCAAGTAACTGTCAACAAGCCAGTAGGCCTCACCTTGGGCATGACGCTGACAGCCTCATCAGACCAGGGAGGGGGCATGCTCCAAACATTCAGATAAAGAAGGTGGGGCGGGGGATAGGGCAGTCGCTTAGAACTACAGAACCACTAACAGCAAGGGAGCTGGTGACAGTGGCCAGCTTTGGGGAGTCCAGGAAGGACTTAAACAAAATGTAACTTAATAAAAGACAATTAATCTATGAGAAGGAAACGAAGCCTTTCGATGAATTATTCTCAAACCTCAGTCCCAGCATCTCACTCAGCGTTTGTTTAAATTGCCCTGAACCCTACAGCAATCCTCCTGAATCAGAATCTCCAAGAATAGGATTTGGGGATCCACTTCTAAACTCTCCAGGTGACCCTTACCCCAGGCTGACATCTGGGAACAACTCTAACTAGATATGTGATCTTGGAGATTTAACTCACAAGTAATCAAGAACCTAGACTTCAATGCTCCCATCTGTCTTATGAAGCCATTGATACCAAAAATTCCCTCTAGGATTCTTTACTCTACTTACACTTGCCTTCTGCCAACCAGATCAATTTTTCCTTCCCTCAAGTTCATGGTTCCCCCCCGCAATTCCCCCTCCCCGGAAATCTAAACAGAGGATTGAATCAAAAAGATGTTTTCTAAAAAGCTGAAAAAATAGTTGTAAAGTTGGGATGCAACTCTACAGGTCAAACCTCACCCCTGCACCACCAGTCTTGGCTGTAGACCCAGCGAAGTAAAAACTCCCTAACCCAGCACTAGTCCCAACCCAGCTCAGTACTGGTTCATTATCTTTTGTCTGTCTTAGCCTGGAACCTCCTGACTCCTTGTTTCTCTGCGATCTGGGGTCCTGGCTTCAAACCCTGGAATCTATAGCTGAGCATCCTCTCCCCAACAACCTCTGCCTGCTTGAATGCCAGTCAAATGGCCCTATTACTCGCTCTGTCACAGACACACCTACCTTACCCACTGCTCCAGAAACCTCTCCCTGAGGCCACGATTCCAGGGTCTGCTTGGTCTCTAAACCTTAGACATCTCTAACCCAGTCCTTCTGCAGCCCACTCAACCCCGGCTCCAACCCACTCTGTATTTCAGAATTGTCTGCTTTTCATTAAGACTTTTCTGTTAACTCTGAGATCTGAAGCATGTGTCCTTATTTCCACAGGTTACAGGGAAAATTAATGACACCTGAAGACCACCCGTGAAGTAGATGTTAGCAAATCTGGCACTTAGAATCTTTTTCATATTTAATATAAGCATACAGAGAATTCTGATTTATTCATTTCTTTTTACCATAGCAGATAGTGGTTTCTTGGGAGGGGGGTGAATTTTGTTATTTCTGTCACCTCAAATACTTAAGACCAGATGGAAGAAAAATAAATAAGCATTTAAAAGCACGTTCAGAAATAATGTTTGAAACCTCTGTGAGGCTCACTTTAAGAAGCAGATTTTCAATACTGTCTTAATCACACCTCTTTTTCTTGATTAAGCGTGTCACTACTCAGTTCGAAATACGGAGTAATCAATAGCAAACTTGCCTACTTAACAATTTTTATCTGTGAAATAAGAGAACATAACTACAAATGCAGGACAGGACCCTAGATTGTAAAATTCTGCCCTCCACACTAGTATCATTCCTCCTTTCCTCCCTCCCTTCATGCTGGGGCTATTTTTATCTTAATAAGATTCTAATGTGAGACCCTATTTTGAGGGCAATAATTGGTTTAACATCTTACTCCAGGATTATCCCATAAGAACCCTGCAGTGGTTCAAGGTATTTAAATGTAAACAGCCTTAAAGATGCATTAAGCTCCTAAATCTTGATCCCATCAAAGCAACAAGCTTCTGCATCCTCAGATATAAAGAACTCTGGCAAGGAGGAGAAGCTGGCTTCAGCCAACAAAGGGAGCTGTAAGGAAAAAGATCTGCCAGATGTACTTTATAAATGGGCAAACAGTTGTTGCCTTGTTTTTATATAATCTGGGGAAGGTACCACAGAAATGGGCTTCCCAGGTGGCTCTAGTGGTAAAGAACCTGCCTGCTAATGCAAGAGATATAAGAGATGCAGGATTTGATCCCTGGGTTGGAAAGATCCCCTAGAGGAGGGCACAGCAACCCACTCCAGTATCCTCGCCTGGAGAATCCCATGGACAGAGGAGCCTAGTGGGCCACAGTCAATAGGGTTGCAAAGAGTCAGACATAATGGAAGCAATTTAGCATGCACACACCACAGAAATAAGTGAAGGTAGAAATTTAATATAATGGAACAGGTACTACACGTTGGGTTGGTCAGATCAGGAGTCTAATTTCAACTGTGCTGAGGACTTGATATCACTTGGGCCATTGGACTCTATACCTTTGAACTTCACTTTCCTTATTTCTAAAATGATGGGCCTAGGAGATGGATGGCATCACTGACTCAATGGACATGAGTCTGAGTGAACTCTGGGAGTTGGTGATGGACAGGGAGGCCTGGCGTGCTGTGATTCATGGGGTCGCAAAGAGTCGGACACGACTGAGCGACTGAACTGAACTGAGGCAGTTGGGTCCCAGTTTTCAAGGATCATCAGCCTCTTGGTTGGTCTACTCAGCTCCAAGTCATCTTAGAAATGCCCCCTTCTCCTCCCTATCCTTGTCAACCCTGCCCCTGTGACAGTCACTGTGGCAGGGACCCCACCAGCCATGTGCATCCTGGACACAGCTCATCAGACCAAGGCTGGGTCAATGGGCTCCTTCCCAAGGGAATGAGGGGCTGGAAATAAGGGGATGGGGAGCAGAAGCTGTGATGTCACCCTCTTTCCCACACACACAAAAGAGAAAGATGGTCTGGAACAAGGGAAAGAAACAAAGCAAGAGGGCAGGGACAGGGACCCTAACAGGGATGGAGTTTCTTTCGGCAGTAATGAAAATGTTCTGGAATTAACCAGTGATCCTGAAAGCATCATACAGAGCTAATCTGACATTTCCAATAGAAGTCTGTACTTTATTGCTGGTATATTTTTCACAAAAGATTTTTGAATAATAGGACTACCAAAAGTAGAAAGGAAAGTAGGTGTCAGAACCTGTTTTTGCTGGTAAAAGACTACAGGAAGTCTTATAGAATGTACTTTTCAAAATTCAGGTTTAATTTTGCATTTTGCCTCCTCAGTGTCTAGTTTTCTTGCCACCTTCTAGGATAAACGTGTACAAAACTTTGATTTAACTAATCATCTGTAATCTCACCTTTCAGAGGTGATGCTACTAATATTCTTTATGGAAACCATATATTCCCCTTTCATTTAAATTGTGTTGTAAGACCTTCCATGTAACTGTCTATACACTTACTTAATAAATCTGCTTAGTATTCACTGATTGTGGTTGTGCAATTTGGAAAATATACTAAGAACCATTAAATTGTACACTGTAAAAAGGTTAAATTTACGGTATGTGAACCATATCACAATTTTCTTAAGGAAGAACAGAGCCTGGAATTCTTTCTTCTCCACAACTCCCGGCCCCCACACCCGCTGTCAGATGCTTTATCTACCACAACTTCCTCTATTTGCTTAAACACGTGACTTTCAGTCACTTGCAAACAAAGGAGTTCCAATGAATATACCACTCATACCAAATATTAAGAATTAACAGCCATAGTTAAGAGAGTAGAAATCTCCCCTTTTCAGTTCAAATTTAAGCCAGAACACAGGTATGAAAAACAAAAACAAGAAGGAAACGAATTCCCTTTCTCAGCTCTTCTCAGAACGCACTCCTCCAAATGCTAGTCTGTCGCCCTCCAAGAAGGGAAAAGCAGGTCCTCAGCCTAAGAAGCATGGAAATGTAATATATCACATGTCCACTGTGCACAAGTGCATTACACAATAGCATACTTCAGCATGGGTAAATTTAAATTGTTCAACAAGAGCATTTTCCCAGCTAATTTGGCCACATAAGTCTTCTCCATGGCAGCCCACTGAGTAATGACATGAGGGACTGGTTTCCCCAGACACACTTTGGGAAATGCTGTCCTTACCCAATTACGGACACACGCCAGTCATATCTACAGAAATCCACAGGGCAAAGGGGCAGACCACAATCACGATGATTCCACCCCAAAAAGGGCTTTTCCTTTATCTCAGTACTTCCTTGGTATTGACCTAAGCCATTAAATAATAAATATGGCTCTGCTGACCACAGGACTGTCACTTAAAATCAATAAAATCATCTTCTACGTGCATGTAAAAAGAGGAAAGCAAAGAAGCACAATTCGGGGCCCAGTTTCTTCTCTGGGGACTCAATCAATTGCACTTACCTTGATGTGGAACTCCAGGTTCTCATCCATGGAATAGATATGGTCAAAGATGTCGTGTGCAATCCTTGGAATGATGCCCATGAGCTGAGGGTCGTGTAGCTTCCCCTAATGAGTGAAAAACACAACACAGGTGTCTAAAGAGTGCTGGGTACCTGAGCACCGTGTGAGAGAGAGAAAGGACCAGCCCCAGGCTTCTTAAACAGGAGCAGGGAGACACTTAAACAGAACACAGACACTGCCTGCTCCCCTGGAGATCCACCCCACAAGCCAACAGACCAACAGTTAGCAGGATAACTCAAGCCCACATGGGACAGCACATTTTGTCAGGCTCTGAAAGCCCACAATATCCCCTCCTGCTGCCACTGGGGGCAGCAGATCAGTGTGCACGCAGGTGAGCTTGTGGGTAGAGGGAGAGAAAGACAGCCGGAGAAGGAATGAGGTTATATGCGTGACTGTAACATACTAAATGTGGGCTTTGGTTTGGATTGTTTACACACTGACCAGAACCTACAAATCCAAGTTAATCTGCCTTCATGAAATCACATCAAGAGCTGATACACATAGTTTCATTCACATTATCACTGCCTAAACATTTTTAAGAACCTGATTCTGCAAATACCTGCAGTAGCACTTTAAAAACCAATCAAGAAAATCCATTTTATCAATTTCTTTTAAAATCTATACTTCCCAGGTTTTATTGTTTCAAATATTTTGGCTTTTCTAATATGTAAATCTGCTCATAAACTTTTTACCCCTTTCTCTCACTTGTATTCATTTTACCTAATATATGGATGGATAGATGAATGTTTCTGTTATCTCAATTATCACTAAATCCATTTTCAAAATCCAGAATTTGCTGTTTCAAAGACTTTCAAAAAGATACAGTATAGTACCTAAAACTAATTCTTCAAGAGGAGTTCTACAAGTGTTTAAAGCAACAGACTTACAAAGGACCTCAGCGTACCACTTCCAGAGAGCCTTCTCTACACACATACCCAAAGGAACACTTAAGTTCCACGTTGAATAACCTCATAAACACAGGGTTTGCATGTCAAAGCAATTATCAGTAACTGCATACCCAGATCACTTTGTCTTTCAGAAGTTCTAAAATTCTAGGAAGAAATGGAGCTGGCAGAAAAGCCAATTTGCTCTCTGGTTTTCCAGGAATGCCCAATAGTCTTTAGGAATTTGACTCACATATCTTTGTTCCAAATCTGCCCAGTACCTGGAAGATCTGCTTTGTTTTCCTCAATTAAGTCCTCTTTTTCTTTCAGATGACTTTCAAGCCAATATTTGAGTTATGAAAAGCAAGAAGTCACACAAACCCTGGCACAAACTACAGGCCACAAAACACTTTTCATTATGAGCCGTTCTTCAGGCAGCTGATTCCTGACCGCCCACTCTCCAAAGCAAGGGAAAAGCTGAATTCAGACACTTCTGGCCTCTGGCAAAGCTCTCTTACCGGGAAAATAGGTACTCTCCTGGAATGCCTCATGTGCCAAGAATCCTAAATCATTTCATGTATTTCTCTTGTTATTTTTAGTTTAACTGTATACTCCCTAAAGGCAGGATAGCCAGTAAGTATTTCTTTCCAGGGCTTATGAGACTCAGTACAATATCTACTGCATAGAATTACTATAGAATCTAAATTGAAAAGTATATATAATGGCTTAGTGGCAATAAATGTTACTATTCGGCTCATAATAATGTTCTTATTAAGCAGTTGTTAGGGTTTATTTGACCTGAAGAGTCTTTAAACATGTTACTACCCCTAGATATAGCTAATGAAAACAAAGCCAAATTACTGAGCCATCACTTCTCATTGGCCATTATAAACATGTAACAAATCAAAATACTGGACCCCATGCTTTGGACTGTGGACTCTGCCTGCAGAAATGGTACCTACACTGGAAACACAGATCTCTATTCTATCAAATGTGACACCAATGGGCTAATCTGACTCAGAAAGTCCAAAGAGTATCCTCCTCCACCACCCCCGACCTGGAGCTCTTGAATAATCCACCACAACACTTCAGCTTCTCCTCAGTGGCCCACAGTCAAAGGAGAATGATTGATAATCCAAAAATCATTTATAATTGACTCAAATCTGTTTCCCTAGATGCCTTTGCTTTCAACAGACTGATCTTCCAACTAATTCTGGGTGCGCACAAGTTTTGACATCCCTTTTTTGCCTTCGTCGGGGTGTGAACCAAGGCAGGATCAGGATGAGTCTGGATACTCCCTATTTTGTTTCCCTGAAGACTCAACCCAAAAATCATACAAGAAGGAGCACCAGTTTGTCTGGAGAAGGCCTAGTAATATCCCCCATTCCCATAGTGACGCAGTGATACAAAAGCTACCAGAGGTTTAAGGGCCAGGATGCTTTCTTCCAGCTCATAAGCCCAAGAATGGTGAGGGCCTTCATGCTCAGTAAACTGAGGATGCCAAAATAATCTGTGTGTGGAGGGGTGTGGGGGGGAGGGTGGGTGTGTGTGTGTGTGTTGAGTGTGAGGTATGATGTGTGTTTGTGTAGTGTATGTTTGTGTTGTGTACATAGTGTGTGGGTGTGAGAGGCATGAGGATGTGTGGGGAAGGCTGTCAATGTGAGGTGTGGTGAGAAAGAATGTGTGTGGTGTGGAGATAGGTCGTGTTTGTGTGTGGTGTGGAGGCGTGAGTGGTGTGGGGTGTGTGGGGTGTGTGGTACAGAGGCGTGTACAGTGTGGAGGCGTGTGTGGTGTGGTCTGTGTGTGGTGTGGAGGTGTGTGTGGTCTGTGTGTAGTGTGGAGGCGTGTGTGGTGTGGAGGCGTGTGTGGTCCGGGTGTGGTGTGGAGGTGTGTGTGGTCCGTGTGTGGTGTGGAGGCGTGTGTGGTGTGGCATGTGTGGTGTGGGGTGTGTGGTGTGGAGGCGGGTGTGGTGTGGAGGCGGGTGTGGTGGATGTGTGGTGCAGTGACGATGGATTTGTGTGGTGTGTATGGTGTGGAGATAGGTCGTGTTTGTGTGTGGTGTGGAGGCATGTGTGGTGTGGAGGCGTGTGCGGTGTGGAGGCGTGTGTGGTCCGTGTGTGGTGTGGAGGTGTGTGTGGTCCATGTGTGGTGTGGAGGCGTGTGTGGTGTGGCATGTGTGGTGTGGGGTATGTGGTGTGGAGGCGTGTGTGGTGTGGAGGCGGGTGCAGTGTGGAGGCGTGTGTGGTCCGTGTGTGGTGTGGAGGTGTGTGTGGTCCTTGTGTGGTGTGGAGGCGTGTGTGGTGTGGCGTGTGTGGTGTGGGGTATGTGGTGTGGGGTATGTGGTGTGGAGGCGTGTGTCGTGTGGAGGCGTGTGTGGTGTGGGGTGTGTGGTGTGGAGGCGTGTGTGGTGTGGAGGGGTGTGTGGTGTGGAGGCGTGTGTGGTGTGGAGGCAGGTGCGGTGTGGAGGCGTGTGTGGTCCGTGTGTGGTGTGGAGGCGTGTGTGGTCCGTGTGTGGTGTGGAGGCGTGTGTGGTCCAGGTGTGGTGTGGAGGCGTGTGTGGTCCGTGTGTGGTGTGGAGGCGTGTGTGGTCCGGGTGTGGTGTGGAGGTGTGTGTGGTCCGTGTGTGGTGTGGAGGCGTGTGTGGTGTGGAGGTGTGTGTGGTGTGGAGGTGGGTGTGGTATAGGCATGTGTGGTGGATGTGTGGTGCAGTGATGATGGATTTGTGTGGTGTGTATGGTGTGGGGATAGGTCGTGTTTGTGTGTGGTGCGGAGGCGTGTGTGGTGTGTGTGTGGTGTGGAGGCGTGTGTGGTGTGGAGGCGGGTGTGGTGTGGAGGCGTGTGTGGTGTGTGTGTGGTGTGGAGGCGGGTGTGGTGTGGAGGCGTGTGTGGTGTGTGTGTGGTGTGGAGGCGGGTGTGGTGTGGAGGCGTGTGTGGTGTGTGTGTGGTGTGGAGGCGTGTGTGGTGTGGAGGCGTGTGTGGTGTGTGTGTGGTGTGGAGGCGTGTGTGGTGTGGAGGCGGGTGTGGTGTGGAGGCATGTGTGGTGTGGAGGCGTGTGTGGTATAGGCATGTGTGGTGGATGTGTGGTGCAGTGGTGATGGATTTGTGTGGTGTGTATGGTGTGGGGATAGGTCGTGTTTGTGTGTGGTGCGGAGGCGTGTGTGGTGTGTGTGTGGTGTGGAGGCGTGTGTGGTGTGGAGGCGTGTGTGGTGTGTGTGTGGTGTGGAGGCGGGTGTGGTGTGGAGGCGTGTGTGGTGTGTGTGTGGTGTGGAGGCGGGTGTGGTGTGGAGGCGGGTGTGGTGTGGAGGCGTGTGTGGTGTGTGTGTGGTGTGGAGGCGTGTGTGTTGTGGAGGCGTGTGTGGTGTGTGTGTGGTGTGGAGGCGTGTGTGGTGTGGAGGCGGGTGTGGTGTGGAGGCATGTGTGGTGTGGAGGCGGTGTGGTGTGGAGGCGTGTGTGGTATAGGCGTGTGTGGTGGATGTGTGGTGCAGTGATGATGGATTTGTGTGGTGTGTGTAGGAGACAGAGAGGCATTCCACAAAGGTCTTCACTGCGTCTCTGTTGCAAATGAAAGGTGTATGTACACAAACAGTAAATAGTCACCACAGGCAAAAAAGGTAATAAAGAGGCAATGAGCTCTAGAAACTCAGAGAACAGAAACATCCCTTGCAGCTGGGGTGACAGGGGATGGCTTCCTTGAAAGACACAAGATCTTGAGGGATGAGTAAGATTAAGGACGGACGTGAGACTGTGGGCAGAGGAAACAGGAGAAGGAGAACGGGGGAGGGACTGAGAGAGCACACTGCTGTTCAGGGAACAGGGACAAATTCGGTCGGCTGGAGGATCAGGGATGAACTTGAGTGGACATTACCACTCCAGCATCTTGTTTCTCCCAGAAAGCAAAAGAGACATTTTAATACTTGCATCCTGTATAATCTTCCTCAAATGCTGTGTAATTTCCCCACTTCTGAAGGTGGCCTTCTTGGACCACATGTGAAAGCAGAAACCAGACCCAGGCCATTGGCCATGGAACAAGACTCCCTTTGTTCCAGCCCCAGTGGCCTCCTCAGTCTCCCAAGCAGGACAGAGTTTCCTGAAACACTTAAGATGGGAGAGTGGGGGCCCGTCAGCACACAAGCACCAATGCACGCAGACAGGCTCATGAAAAACCACTTGGCAGCTCCTCGCAGCAGGACAGCCTGTGCCCTCCCAGGGCCTCCAGGTGTCCCTTTGGGCAGAAGGAAAAACACAGCATGTCTGCATCCATCTGAATCAGCGTGCAGAAGTGGACCAAAAAGCAAGGCACAGGGTGAAGAAGCCCTTCCCAGCCTCCCGCTCTGAACAAAGGTGCAGCCCTCTCTTCTCCGTACAGCCAGCACCCCAGGACCCCTCTTCCAACCAGCCCCTGAACACTGCCCTCCAGAACCCAGCCAGGGCCCAGCACACCGAGGGTCCCCTCAGCTTAGCACCAACACTGCCAAGTGTTTCCCATTTGTGCTGAAAATCCGCCTGAAATGCACCATCTTCAGAAGCTAATCTTTCCAATTTTATGTGGGCTTATCTGTTTGCTCCCCTCAATAGAAGGTAATGGAATCACCACTGGATGCCAGACCCCAAACTGGGGCGGGGGGGAAGGGGTGGCGGATTAAAATGAAAAACAGCTTTTAAATGTGACAGCTCTGTCCATTCACGGAATTAACAGTCCCTTCCCAGAGCTTTTAAAAGATCACAATGTGTAATACCGAATACATAAAATCCTCCTTGTAGAAGGTGAGAGCCCTGCAGCGTTTTGTTGTTGTTGTTATTTAATTGTATTTCAGGGCCCTGGGTTTCCTGGTCTCCTACAATGTCTAGACTTCAGCGTGGGGCTTCCCCTTTCCTCTTTCCTCTAAAATATTTTCTACCTTTCCTCCAACTATCATCCCCCTTCAGAATGAGCCAGATGCAGAGTATGTAGGGAGTGGGAAGGCACTAGGGTAGGACCCCCATCCACCCGACTCCTTCCTCCTGTAGACATAAGCATGTGATCCTCCAGAGGCACAGTAAAGGAAAGCAGCTCATTCCCAGCAACCTTTTGAAACTGACAAGGAAGGAAAGGCAACAGAGTTCAGGCAACTGTGAGAACCGCCCGCACAGTATCCTGTTCCTTTTAGGTCCCGTGAGTCCCTCCAGACCCACAGGACCACTCCCAGTGTGCGGGGTTAACGCAGTCAGTCACAGACAGCTGGAGAGGCTCTCATTTAATACGACGTCTCCAATTCTAGCGTGAAGGGGCTGGCACACCTCTTTGCCATCTCTTCACATCCACCTATATCCTTGGCCACCCACATGCAACACAAAGATTCTACTCCGGGGACAGGTCTCTCGTTTGTTGGTTTACAATTTAAATTTTTGCCATTTAGCAAATACATTGTATTTATTTCTCAAAGATGAATTAATCCCAAAGTTTAAAAGGTCACGAGTGTAAGCATTTTGTAAGATTTGGCGGGGAGGGTTTAAATATTGCATTTTTTTTGTATTGTATATGGTTGGGCAAGTTTTCAGAAAACTAAGGAATGATTCTCTCATGAGAAACCATCTCCTACTCTTTCTCTCTCAGGTGTTATGAAGGAGTTTCTGCCCATGGCTACTGGAGTGGGTGAAACTCAGGCAATGGATCACCGCAGTTCTTCTAGTGCCTATCAGGTAAGTGTCTGGGGCCCAGAGAGTCAGGAGAGGGGCCAAAGCAGAAGCGTGGGGTACACCCAAGCCTGTACCCCATTTCCAAGAATGTGAGATGCACTGCCACAGGATGTAAGATGCAGGGAAGAGAGACCAAAAGGCTCGGGTGACCAAGAACAAGCCTGCTCCACCTGGAAAAGGTAGCAAATAAACCTGGGGCTTCCTTTAATCCGTGCAGTCTCTGAAGCCCTCCGTCCCAGCGAAACGGGGGAAGTGAGTCAACACAAGAGGAATGAGGCCCCCCACTTGAAGTCGGCATGAGCAGAGCACCAGGGCCCTGAGGATATTAGCCTCGTGCCTTTGAGATCTCTTCTTCAATAGGAATGATTCATAAGCTAAACCGACCGAGTCTGCAGCGGCCAACTCAGTGACAGTCCCAAGAGGGGACCGTAAATGAAAACCCTAAGCTTGAAGGATTAAGGATTCATCTTGCCCTGCTGCTTGTGAGATGAATTCCTCAGACTTCCTCTGTAGTTGCTTATAATAACCACTCTTCACCTCTCCTCACCTGTCAGGTGGGCCCAGTCTTTAGAACAATTATCCAGCCCCAAAGGTTGTTTAGGAGTCAAATCCATGGCAAAAAGCAGGAAGAGAAGAGGTAAAAGGGGACGAGTATTTCTGCAGGCCTGCCCTGTCTAGAAAACTGCCTGGAGCCACAGAAATCCAGGGCCAACAATTAGAGCTGGGGGCACACCCTTAAGGGCACAGGGGGACCAGGGGTGTATGTTTCTGGGGAAGGATGCTACACATTCACTCACGATGTGCATGGAGGGGACCAGGGGACCACAAGGGCTGGCCCAACACTCATGGGTCAGCCAGGGCCACCACGAAGATACCATTTTCACAAATATCCTATCGAAGCCCTCCTATGTGACAGTCGTGGTCTCACATACTAGCAATGTGAGTAAAAAGGTGAACAAGACAACAAGCAGCTTTGCTCCAGTGAAACTTACACTTCATTCATGGTGAAATTGCACCCAGAGTTGCTAGATCATCAGAATTTTCAACCAGAATGTATAAGAATCTAAGAATTTTCAACTTAGAATTGTTTGAAATTGTCCCATTTTAAACACTGCCTGCAATTTGTAAAAAAGCAAACAAATAAAAACCAAAAAACCACAGAACACTGCAGGTCATACAGAAATATGTCTGTGGGCTGAATTTGGTCCAAAAGCCAGGTTCTTTCAACCTCTGACCTACAAATTTTTATTTATTCAGAAGAGACTCACCTCCCCAGAGACTCTTTAGAGAGTAAATGATTTTCACAATAGACTTTCTCAGCAAGATTGGGATGACAGCCCATAGCGATACTCACACGCCACTGGTTAGCTTGTTGTAAATAGAATTTATTATTAATATTTTCACAGAGCTATCAAAAGAGGATTTTTTTTAAATACTGAACTCCTGAGACTTTATTGCTCACCACTATTTTTAAAACACCTCAAAGATACACAAAAATTGCGACACAAACATAACATCCCCTTAACCGTCTCTGTTGCTCAGTCAAAAAGCCACATGCACCGAACATTTTGCAGGAAGCGCCACTTCCATTCAGTCATCTCAGAGACTGACAGAACAGCGCACTGAAGCCTACCTCCATGGTGTGTGTTTTTCCTGATGAGGTCTGTCCATACGCAAAAATCGTCCCATTGTAACCCTCAAGGACATCTGCAAGCAAGAAAAAAATTAAAAGTAACTCATTACTTTGATTGCATGCCAGTGCCGGTTGCCTGTTTTAAAATTACATTTTCCAAATGGCCCATCTCATTTTTCACACAAATGATGTATTCAATCCCATTTGCATTTTAAGTAGAATTGTGAGATAAAAGCAGGAATGAGGGCCTCCACGGCTCCACAAAATAAAAATAAATGGACTCACATGCCTATGGAATATATTAATGAAGGGAGAGGCAGGCACACTTTCTCCCGGTTATATAAAAATCAAAACAGATATCGAGTAGTATATTTTATTTGTAATAGAAAGGTATTTGAATTTTCTTCTCCATGTTGATTTCTTGAGATCTGTGGCGGAGGGAAAATATTATCATGCCCTGAGTCTCTGCAGTGAGGTGCACAGAATTTCTCTCTTGAAGATCTGATTTGGATTGGGTTAAACCTGGCCCCAGTGGGTTCTTTGGGGAGATTTCTTGAGAAGCTGCCCGGAGCCCATTCAGAACAGAGCTTGTCCAGAGTTGGGAGGGACAGGGCCCCACTCCATATACTGAGACACATTGTGACAATCCAATGAGCCCGGAAACCAACTGGGTCCTGACTCAAATTTAATGCCTCTTTTTTTCCAGTGACTGTGCTAGGAAGATGGCCCTGGCCCAAGAGCATTGGGAATTTCTTTTAACTACACAAGGAGCAGGGGCTTCCCTGGTGGCTCCTCTGTAAAGAATCCATCTGCCAATGCAGAAGATGTGGGTTTGATCCCTGGGTCGGGAAGATCCCCTGGAGGAGGAAATGACAACTCATTCCAGTATTCTTGCCTGGAGAATCCCATGGACAGAGGAGCCTGGCGGGCTACAGTCCATGGGGTCACAAAAGAGTCAGACATGACTTAGTGACTAAAACAACACCACCACCACGAGGAGCAGACTGTGCTGACCCCACACACTGAAGGCTGCTTCCATCTCACACAGAGATGACTGGGGGGCCGGGGGTGGCGTGTGGACAGTCGGACAGACGTCGCTATGAGCTGGCGATTATCTGTGGGAATTCTTTCAAAAAAGCAGAAGAGATTAAAATATATTTAGTGCTCATTTCCCTCAGTCTGCTTCACCCACATA